>NW_027622421.1:0-12919 GCF_034508935.2 Berghia stephanieae
ACTCCTAAAACCCCAAAAACCTAATCCCTAAACCCCTTCAAAAGGAACCAAAAACCATGGACCCCTTCCCAAACCCTAAACCCAAACCCCCTAAACCCCAAAAACCCCCCCAGGGGAGCCCTGCTCCAGCCTGCCTCCTGCCGCCTCGGGCTGCCCGGGGCCGGTGGCGCGAGGGGGAAAAGGTTTAATGCGGGGCCCCAAAAATTTTGAAGGGGGCTTTGGGGCTTCCTTTTATTAATTATAATTTTTTTGGGGTTTTTTTATTACAAATAGTATGTATACCCCCAAAACCCTAAAATTTTTAAGGCTTTAGATTGGGTGGGGGTAGGGGGGGTCGAGCGAAAAACCTAGGGGGAAAAATAATGAAAAAAGTGTGAAAAAAATAAGCAAGGCATGGGAAACCTGCCCACTATGTTGCCCCCCACTGCCAATAATTACACTACTACTACTACTACTGCCCCATCTACTGTACTACTACTCTCTTACTACTCTCCCCCACTCAACTACACGACCACTACTACTACACTACTACACTACTCGACTACTCTATTTTTCTACTACTACTCACTACATACTATACTATACTCCGTGCTGCTTTGCTTTGTTTTTTCTTTTTGCTTTGGGCAAACCCCTTAAGGGCCATTTTTTGGAAACCCCGGCAATCTTTATGCACGCTTTCTCTGCGACGCCCCCACTGCTACTACTACTACTACAATATACTCTCTCTCTACTACTACTGCGCTGCGGCGCTGCTGCTGTGCACTATACTGCATATACTTACACACTACTCTACTACGACGTACTACTCACATCACTCTCATCATCACCATCACCCCCTCACACATCATGTCATCATAATCAGCATCATCATAAACTCAAATCTATTATCCGGCACTAGAGCCCCTCCGCATATTCTGAACCCCCCTTAAATCCCGCCTTTGTGCATGTCCGGAACCGGAAGGCCAGAAGCGGAAGAAGAGCGGGGCTCTTGGAAGCAGAGGGGAAAAAATTGGGGCTTTGTGGTCCAGAGTCGGGGGTTTGCGGTGCAGGTTGGGGGTTTTTGAGGTGCTGATGTGGTGTTTAATCAGAACGTCCGCATAACTCCTAGATCTATTCCTTTTCCAATACATCCGACAGCTATGTTCGGGAAATTGGGGGGTCGAAACTCCAGCGGGTTCCCCCTTTGGGAATAGAAGGGGTCCAGTTTCAGCGGGGCTTGCACCACTTGCGTACCCAAAAAACCCGCACCCGAACCCCGACGCCGAGAACCCAAAGCCCCAAACCCGTAATATAGGCCCCTTTATAATTAAAAGGTTCCGGGGGGTTTTATACTATAATCATAATAAGGCCCCCCAAATCTATTCTAATTAAAAAAGGTCTACTTTTTGTCGAAATTTATGCAAAAACCCGAACCTTTAAGCCGCAATCGCAAACCCCCAAAACCAATGGGGCCTTTTTACAAGCGGTAAGTCCTTTTTTAAAAACCATAAAAACCCTCAACCCTTTATAACCCCTTCCAAAAAGCCCCAAAACCCTAAAACTGTAAAAACCCAAAGCCCCAAAGCCCAAGCCCAAAACCCTAAAAACCCAGGCCCAAAACCCAACCCAAAACCCCCCAAAAAAACCCGGCCCCAAAACCCTAAAATCCAAGCCCCAACACCCAAAAACCCAAAGCCTAGGCCCCAAAACCCAAAAACCCCAAACCCAAAAACCCCCAAAGGCCCCCCAAAACCAAAATCCGAAGCCCCAACAGCCCAAAAACCCAAAGCCCGGGCCCAAAAAACCCAAGCCCAAAACCCTAAAACCCAAAACCCAAAAACCCAAAACCGAAGCCCCCCACACCCAAAACCCCAAGCCCCAAAGCCCCATAGCCCAGGGTTTTGGGGGTTTGGGTCCCCAAGGCCCCAAAAAACCCGAAACCCTAAGCCCCAAAGCCCGCACCCCGAGGCCAACAGGCATTGCCGCCAAGTCCCGGTTGAGCAGCAACCCCCGGGCCCCTTCTTTAAGGGTTTGGGTTTGGGGGTTTGGGGTTGGGTTTTTGGGTTTTTGGGGTGATTTGGGTTTCTGGGTTTCTGGGTTTTGGGGCTTCATGGGTTTTGGGGCCCCTTTTTAAGGGGGTTTTTTGGGTTTTCTGGGTTTTGGGGTTTTTGGGCCATGGGTTTTTTGGGACTCGCTTTAAGGGTTTGATTGGGTTTTGGGTTTTGGGGGGTTTGGGGTTTTGGGCTCCTTCTTTGAGGGGTTTAGGCTTTAGGGCTTCTGGGTTTTGGGCTTCATGGGTTTTGGGGGGGTTTTTAGGGTTTTGGGTTTTGGGGGGTTTTGGGTTTGGGTTTTTTGGTTTTTTTGGGTTTGGGGTTATGGGGGTTTTAGGGTTTTGGGTTTTTTTGGGTTAGGGCTTAGGCCGTTTTTTGGGGGTTTAGGCTTTAGGGTAAGCGTTTGGGGTTTTTGGGTTTTTGGTTTTGGGTTTTCGGTTTTTGGGTTTTTTGGGGTTTTTAAGGGTTTAGGGGTTGGGGGGTTTAGGGTTTGGGGTTATAGGTTTCTGGGTTTTAAGGTTTTGGGGGTTTTGGGTTAATGGTTTTGGGTTTTAGGGTTTTGGGTTTTGGGTTTCTGATTTTGGGGGGTTGGGGTTGGGCTTCTGGGTTTTATTTTTTGGGTTCGGCGCTTCATCTCAGGGTACTGTTTTGTGTCTTTTCCTCGTGATTTTCGAAAACCCTAAGTTGGTTTTAAACCGGGAACAGAACGCACAAATAGAACCCTATCACCCCAAAACCCAGAACACACAAATGATGATACGGGCTTAAGCGACGATCCTGGGGGTTTGGTGATGGGAAAAGGAGCTAATCTTAAAAAAACCCCAAAAACCCCAAACCCCTAAACCCCTAAACCCCCAAACCCTAAAAAATAAGCTGAAACCTGAACCCGAACCCCCAACTGCAATCTTCTTTTGCTCTTTGGAGATTCGCCTTGTATGGCCTCGCTTTTGGGTAGGGGGCACCACGTGTACATTAAATTCCCTTTGCGTACTACTGCTTTTTCCCCAAAAAAAAAAAGGTGTAAATACCCCCAAAAACCCATGCCCCCTGCTTTTCCCAAATTTATCTTAAACCTTATAAAATCCCTCTGTTCGCCCCTCTTATGGCCCAAAATTCAGTAATCCCGAAAGGGGAACCTACAATTTGAACTTGGGCCTCTAATCCTGCTTATAAAAACCTACGCCCAAATGACAGTCAAATGCCCAAGCCCTAAATGCGCGTTTGGGGATGCTTGTCCCGCGGCTCGGTTTTTTTTTATTCAGTCTTCAAGGATGCGTGGTGTGGGGTTGTTTTTGGGTGCTTGGTCAAGGGGTTTGGGGGCATTGCCCTAAACCTGGGTTACGAGTTAAGGGTGAAGTTTTCTGAAGGGGGCTGATGACTCTTAATCCGTGAGACCCGAAAAGTCAAAATGTTGAGCAGTACAGAAACTAGTGTCCCGAAAGGTGGTACATGGACCCCGGGGCCCTGATTCTTAAGCCCAAACCCTACGAGATGAGGGGTGGGTGCAGGGATCCGTCCGTATCAAGCACATTAGACCGCAAAACTTGTCCACATCCTCTGAGGCTTCAAGAACTCCGCAAGGAGAACAGGTATGGGCAGAGGCCCGGGGTTTCGGCCGTGGGGTTTAGGGTTTGGTATAACAATTGGTCTTTTTTAGGGTTTCCTGATTTTAACTGAAGCATAGCCCTCGAAGAGGCCATTTCTTTTTTAGGCTTCCCTTTTTGGCGGTGATACCAATAAGACCCAGGGAAGCCAGGCAAGCCGGGGTTCAGGGCCGAGGGTTCAGGGAATCATAGTAAGAAGTTCTTATTACAGCTTGAATGCTTGCCTTCGTTATTTTGTTTGCTCCCCGTTGTCGCCATGCTGTTTGAGCCCATTTCATCAAGACTTGCTTGGAGTAGGTTCTGCTTGATCTTCATATTGTGAATTACAAAAAAAAATGAATTATGACCTAAACTCTCAACCCTGACCTCACACCCTGACCCCAAGTCCTGAGCATTACATGGGGGGCTACCTGCCGGGGTTCCAGGGCCTTCTCGTTGCCCCTTCGGTCCATCACTGCCCCGGCGCGTATGAAGGAGTCTAGGCAGGTGTTTGTGGTGGGTGGGTAGCAATACCCCGAGCACTAGCACTGACTGAACTAGCACCGCAGTTGGGGAGGACGATAGTAGCGTGTCGCGTAGTAGTAGTACCAGTCCGTATATATAGTACTGGTATAATAGAGCAGAAGTAGCAAGGCATAGGCTAGTGGAAAACATCCCATAGTCCTCCACTCTATTCTTTCTTGTTTTTTTTTTTTCAAATATCATATTGAAATCCCACAAGGGGACCCAAAAGAAGTACCATGGGGATATAGGTACTCCCACCTCGCTCCCAGGGTCGGAGTCCGAGCACGGCTCGTGGATTCCGGAGGGGGAAAAAAAGCGCGGCTGCAGGCCCAGCCGGGAGAGAATGTTTGTTTAAAGAAAACTTATTTTCTTACAAAGTAGGGACTACTATGATGCGGTAGGTATTATATATCTATGTATAATTTATATAACGCATTGCAATATTGTGTATGTTACCATAACCACATATGCGGCTCCTGATATGGTCTTTATTTGAGTCCCCAGCGAGAACTCAAGTTGCGGTGTGGAGTGCCCACACAAAGGCGTGAGAATCTGGATGGCGCAAACCAGACCCTAGTTCTGTCTCTGCGATAAGCACCCCTAAACCCCAGGTGCCTACTATAAGGGTACAGAGCCCCTAGTGCCCTATTGTAGGCTTTGGGGGGTTTGGGACCCAATCTTGTCCAAAAAAAGAAGGCCATGTCATGCATTACAAGCCCACCAGGTCGTCGTGAAGGGCAGATGTTAGGCCAGGCGAGGCGCGAGAGTGTGAGGGGCTCAGGTTATAGTCATGCTCAAAATACGAAACCGGGTCATCGTTAAGCAAGTTCTTTTGATCGGCAGGGGCGGTAGAGGAGGTTTGACTAATGAGAACCCCGAAGCCGAAGCTCAAAGTAAACCAGCCTGAAATGGTGCGGGCGATTGTTTGGGATTTTTGCCAGTCGCCTGGGCAGCAGGGATTATTACAGTTGTTCTTGGTATGCGCCCATCTTGGTTTGCAACTCCTTGTCCCAACTTTTGTCTTTGACACCCCTTTCCAAATACCTTCCCGCACGGGGGCGTTTGTCGGTTCCCGCCTGCTTGCCCTCGTCGCCCACACCTGGGCAGGTCAAGTCGTGGAGGAGGTCTATGCTTCCGCCGAGAAACTCGGGAGAACGTCCCGCATCAAAGGTTGGAGGAGCCGAGTTTTGTGATTCGAAGGATACTGGTTTAGAGTCTATATCACGTGTTGTTTCTTCAGCCCGATTATTTTTGGGAAGTTGCGACGTCGCACCTATGGGTGCCAACTGGTCCCCGGGCATTCGGGCTAAACACCCCCCGTGGTTGCCGACTCCCGCAGGACAAGCAGGAAGGACGCAGGGCACCGGGAGGACCTCGCCCGAAACCGCTGAAAAAGCCACGTTGCCCGGTGTCAAGCCTGCCCGTGTAACCCTCAACGCAAAGCGGGCGCATCTCCCACATGACAACTTGCAACAGAGCTGGCGGTCCTGACGGAGGAGCGTTGAGCTATGGCAAGGTTATAAGGCTCTTTGGATTGTAAATAGGGAAAAAAGGTGCCATGTTTCTATTCTTCAAAAGTCTCTAGTGGATTGGGGGGTTTGGGAGGAACCTAGAACCCGGAAAGGCTACCCCGCTGCATAAAGTTCGGCTTTTCTTCGGGTTTCAGGGCCACGGTTAGGGTGAGTCTCACAGGATTTGGATGGAATGTAGTGTCAGGAAGATTTTTGGGTCTGATTTCTGCGGTTTTGGGATTGGTGCGGAAGTCATCGGGTTTGTTAAAGCACGTGGAGGAAGGGCCCTGAAGCAAATGCGCCAATTTACCATTACTTCTCTGCTACTTACAGGATTAATATATCGTTGTTGCTATGGTTATCTTTTTGTTTTTTGTTTCAGTATTTTTGTTGTCGTGAATATTATTATTAGTGTTTTGTTATTATTTCACGTTATTTTTTTTAATTTGTTGTCTTATCGTCAGTGAGTCGTATGATTAGGTGTGTGTGGTGTGTTTGTCTTCGCCCGTGCCTTCCTTTCAGGTTCGGCAGTCTGTTTTTTCTTGCCTCTATTTTCGGAACCACACACAGGGTGACCTTCAGACAAGATCAGTCGTTGGTTTCGTGCGGGATTGAACAGGGCCCCGGATAATGTCAGCAACAGGCGACAGGTTTTGACTTGTGAAGATAGGCACCGCCGGATCGGCTAGTTTGTTCATGAAGTGCCACAGGGGAGTTGGATTCAACACACGCAACAAAACACAACACAAACCACACACCACACACACCTCACACTCACAAGGATAGCAATGCCTTTTTGCGTCCGTGGCTGTTCAGATGTCCTGCGTTTTGCCAGCGGAGGCTGTTCAGAACCTTTGCCAAAATTGCCAAAATTAGCAGAAAGCCGAAGTGCGGCATGAGCGCTACAAGGCTTCGGAAAAAACCAAGACAACCTGTCAGTTTAATCCCTCCTTCAAACCCTCCAAAAACGTTTGCTTTCTGTTTTCTTTCAACGGCCCTGTTTCGAGGAGCGCGACGTGGAGGGAGAGAAGAAGACTTTTCGAGGTTGAACGAGAAGGCCATGGGACAATCAGCGCCAACGGTCCCAACACGATTTAGGGCTTAGAGATCACGGTTAAGCTGTTGGTTGTTGATTGTTTATTCTTCCGCCTGTCGCCTCCACTTCACATACTGTCTCCTTCCCTTGCTCTTTCCTTTCTTGTCTTTCCCTCTTCCTCTCTCTGTCTCTCTCCCTCTCTCTCTCTTCTGTTCGCTCCTCTCGCCCCTCTCTCTCCTTCCCCCCTCCTTCTGCTCAATCAAATTACATAAAGTCCAACCGAAGCCTGCTTTGTCTTGACAATCTTGGGATGCGATGGAGTGTAGAGGCTACGATTCTCGAATGCATACCTCCTGAGTTGACAAGATTTGAGGTTTGAATTTCCAAGGGTCCATTACCAAATATATATACTCTGGCCCCAAAGTCCCAAAAAGGGACTACTTTAAGGCCAAAGTTATTAACTATTTGGGTGCAGGACCCTTTAAGTTTCGTATGCAGTGATGAACCCGAGTCCTCGTTCAACTCCCTGGATACACAACAAAAGATTGGTTCACTCTTCACGCTTGTCGGGTTTTTTCTTTGTTTTTCATAGGTTCAGACCACGACAGCTGCATTTGGGGAAGAATCAGTTGGTTAAGTCCAAGCATTTCGGTTTCGTTTGCGTTTCTAGTTTTCTGTTGGTTTGGTTTAGCTTAGATACGAGGGGTGGTTTCCAGTGTAAGTGATATTCGGAGGAGTCATTCCAGAAGCTTTGCTGTTGCCAGGAAAGGCAGTGATGGATAGAACCAAGGACCCTGTCTGGTTTGGTGTAGGTTCAGGATATACAACAAGTTTTTTGCTTTTGGGTGTGGTGGGAGGGGGGGGGGGGGGGGGTGAATTTGAAGCAGCCATCCGGGAACCAAAGGGGCCCGACCCTCATTCGAGCCGTGCCCAACCAGGCTAGTGAACTCCAGACCAGCTGAACGACCTTGCGAGGAGCGGGGGAGAAGAATTGACGAACAGGCCGATACTGCTCCCTCGGAACCTTCGTCCCTCTTGAAATTGTGACTCAGCCAGTTGTAGAGGAGCCTAGGAATCTAACTTGAATGGCTGAAATTAAGGCTCAAGGCGAGCTCGTACACCATAAGGCTACCCTTGGATAACGACAACTTCCCCGCAGTACCCTTTTGCCCTCTCTTTTCGGTTCCCTTACCATATGGAAAACAGGACGAAGAGTACTGGTACTGAGGGGAAAAATTGGGGAATCTTTACAACAACTTTTTTCGGATGTTATCAGGCACAATCTCGTACTGGGCGAGCGAAACCAACCCGGGACCCCAACAGGTTTGTAGTGCTTAGGATTAAGTTTTTGCTGTTGCCGCTTCATGTGTATGCTTTCCCATGTAGACATAAAACCACACGTACTCCGACTCTGTGTCTAGTATATTTAACGTTCGCCCAAACAAGCAGGCAGTAGGCAGGCAAGCAAGCTCGTAGCGTGGGCTTGCGCCCCGGTTGCGAGGACACTTTATGGGCGGCTATTGGGCACCGGGTATCCGTCATGAAATGCTGTGACAGGAGGAGGGTCTTCCCCACGACGGGGCAGGTTAGCCGGAGGCATGGCCGTCGTTTTTGCCCGCGGTGCAGAGCCGCCTCAGAAGCTGAACGTAAAGATGCCTATAAGTCAGCACCCTGCGACAACAGCATAACTTCACGCCTTGACCCGAAATCACAATCCCGCCAGACTCTCCGCGTTGCACTCGAAGCACTCGGTCATGGACCAAGGCATCAAGCTGTGAAGACTGTCGGAGAGCAAGCGAAAGCAGCCGAGGCGGACACCCTCGCCCCTTCGCTGCAGGAGCGACATATTTTGGAATGGTTGGCCGGCTTGGGCTTTAGCCTTGGTAGGGATCCGTCTTCTTTTGTGGTTGGGATTAATGCCTTTCGTATTCATTTCAAGCTTTTGGGATTGGGGTCCGTAAAAATACCGATGAACCCCAAAGTTAGAGTTCCCTTTCGCAAACCTGATGTCCCCAAAAAGGGCTTTTAAGTTTTTGGGGAGGGAAGGGGTCGTGAATGCGATAAACACCGCTGGAGGCCCCTCGGTGATCAACCGGCAGCACGGTTTTTGCGGTGGTAGTAGATGTAGGGGGCGTGTATCTTTTGGTGGTCTGTAGAAGTTCCGTAACAATGGCAAGCTGAATGATTTACTCGTTGACCCTCGACTTAAATTTATCAGGGGTAGAATATTTCTTATTGAAATGAGTCAAGAGTGAACGCAGTGATGAGGTATTTGGCAGACTTGACTTTCCTTAAACCCCCGGCGCCCAGACCACCTTCTAAGCCCAAGCCCTAAGTCCAAAACCCCGAGCCCTAGATCCTCGCCCAAAAGCCTGAACGCCTAAACCTAAGAAAACTCTAAAAACCCTAAACTCAACCCCCTAAACCCCTAAACCTATCCCTCCTAAACCTAAACATACGCACTTTTTTTCTCTTCGCCTTAGAACTCCGGAGGCTCGTCTCCGAGCTCAGAAAACCGGGGTTTCCGGGCTTCCGGGCTTCGTGGGAACCTCGGGGCCTTAAAGGCTACCCATAGGCCCCATAGTAGGGGGTTTAGGGTTTGGGGTTTAGGGGTTCAGGGTTTTGGGGGGTTTAGGGTTTGTTTTTTTGGGATTATTAAAAGGATCCTAAAATAAGCCAGGAAAAGGAACTACTAGGGGGGCCCCTTAAAGGCTCAGGGTTCTTTAGAAGACGGCTCCCTTGAAACGGGTTTGCCATAGGGTTCTAGAATCATTTCCCCTTTTTGGGTTTGGGGTTTTTAAAAACCCTAAACCCTAAACCCTAAACCCAAACCCTAAGCTGGGGTTTCCCATCAAGGGATAAGGGTTCCTTGATCAGGTTTCCCATGTGGGGACCTCAGGGGTTTTGGGGCCGTTAGGGTTTGGGGGCTGTTGGGGGTTTGGGGTTTTGGGGGGGGTGTTTTTGGCTTCCTTGGCGTTTGGGCTTTCGGATTTAGGACATCGGGTGCCATCAGTGTTTGAGGGGGCGGTTTGGGGGGTTTAGGTGTTTGGGGCGTTTGGTTTACTTTCGGACAACAGCTTTTCAGGTATTTTAGGGTTTATGGACTCCTCGGATTTTTGGCCCCTTCGGGGTTTGCACATCCCCCTGAGCGAGGCCTGCCGAACCTATCCAAAAATGGAGCGAATCGCATTCAAGGGGTGCCCAGCGACGAGACGGATGGCACCGATGGCTGAGCCTGTGCCGGAATAGGGCTTTAGGGATAGAAAGAATTGAAGTCGAGGATATTAGAAAGTTGAAAAGAATGATCTATTATTGACCCCTGGAGGCACCAAGAAGAAAGCCAACACTCTTCACTCGTTGGCGCGCGGCACATGAATGTTCGGGAGGCCTTGACTTATCAAGTGTTTTTTGCTGGCTGCTGCATGCAATGCGGTTTTTGGGGGTAGTTGGTCGCCGAAAATACAGCCGTGGACGCAAAGAGTTCCGGGCGGTAGTCCATGTACTTACTGCAGGGTGCAACACGGCACACCAGTTCAATGCAGAGGTCGATGAGATCTCACATGTCCGGACTCTAAGTAATTGTTTGTAAACCTGTATCCCTATAAACCCTAAATTCTGCGGGGGAAGTGCTTGCAGACACAACAACAAAACCAACAAGTCGTTCAGTAGCCTTCCCAATCTGTCCGGCCCTCACGGTCGTCCCAGCCCCAGTCCATTTCGGTTTCGCGGTTCTTTTGGTTTAGGGTAGGGTTTAGCACTGAATCGTAAGTCGTGGGGGCCGAAGATCGGAAAGTAGACATTGTCCGGTTTTTATTTGTACAGAGGCGAGCCCGGGGCCAGAAGGACATGGACCGTTTAAAGTGGGGTCGGCAAAGGGGTCGCCATGCAGACCATGTCGCCTGGCGGCATTCATCATTTTTGTTGGTTGCATCTTGATCATTCGACCCCTATCGCTGCAGCGGCAGTTTGCAGAGAGTCTCGTCGCATCGCTTTGGTGGTAGGTCGCCCAGCGGGTGGGCCATCTGACCCTCCAGGGTTTTGGAACGTCTGCCGAAGTCCCAGCGCCTGCCCTTCCTGCGCCCTGGAAGTGCTGAGCAGCTGGGAGACCGCTTTTTGTACGGAATTCGGCCGAGGGCAGCCTCAAACCGGGCTACAAGTACTTGGAAAGCTAGCAAGAACCGTCAAGCTCTACAATCATAAATCCTAACCCGGAAAGTCGGAACACCCCGCCAATGAAGCAACTGGACCTCAACGCGGCTTGCTGCTGCAAGGGCCCGCCAGTCCTGCAGCACCCGTGTCCCCAGAGCCACGGGTGCCCAAAGGCCGAGACAAACTCGGTTTTTAGGAATGGTTTTCCCGTAAGGGGGTCGGGCAACCAAAAACTAACAACAGTCATAAGAAAATTCCATTTCGGTAATCGTACAGCCGTAGAGTCGAAGACTCTGTCGTCCGCCCTCGTCTTGTTGAACCAGAAATGGGTAGTAGGGGTGCTAGAACTAGCTACGTTCGAGGCCATGAGCAACGTTTCGGAGGGCTCCGGGCTTGGCCATGGGCCCTGAAGCTTGAGAAGGCAGGAGTCCGGTGGCCCCTCCAGGAAAATGTATTATACCTGTAGTCTCCATTTGTTTCTTTTGGGGGATACCTTATAAAATCCTTCATGAAAATGGGTTAAGCCAAAAAAGGAACACATGGAGACTATTCCAGGAGCCCGTTCTAGGAGCCTCCTCGGAGTCGGGGCCCTAGCCATGAAAGCGATAGTCTCGACACGAGAATGCATCAAGAGAGGCATGTCTCTCCTAGCTTCCCCCCGGACCACCGACCATGGAGTAAAAAGTCGCTGTCTGTTTGTTCGCAGCTGGCCTCTCGGGTGTTGTTGCGCACTCGCTCTGTTTCAGACCATTGGCAAGTGCCAATGGCAAGTGGTCGCAACCAAAAGGCCGCGTCACCAGGGGATCTTCTGGGGCCCCCAGGGGTTGCAGTTCGACCCTCCCGCGTTTCGCGAGGCAATCGAAGGGTTCGCTCTCAAAACCTCAGGTGTGTCTTCATCACGAACGTTGTCAAGCCAACGTGTTGGCCCTTTACAGACAGATGATGATATGATGATGATGATGTGAGTGATGGGACATGCTGATGATTTGGTGAGATGCGCGCGATGCTTGTGTGTTCGATGACGGTGCTGCGCTTGATGGGCGCGCCAGCATTGCGAGCACCACGGCGCGCGACTAGTTTTGTTTTTTGGAGAGCAAGAACAAGTCTGATGATTCCGGGGGGCGGGTGGGTGAAGAAAACCCAACAACGCTGCTACGCCGCCTCCGCTGCTTACTGTGCTATCCTCTCCTACTACTACACCACTACTCTTACTACTACTACTACTACTTCACTACTACTCCGCCTACTGTGTACGGCTACCGCGACCGCCCAAATCCTGCTCCTGCCCAGCTCCTGCCGGTTGCCCTCTACAAACGTTCAAAACTTAACCCCCAAACCCTACACCCAAACCCTAATTACAACTTGAAGCCCCAACGAAGATCCCAAGCAGTTTTTTTTGCCCTAAACCCCCAAACCCTAAACCCCTAAACCCTATATAAACCTAAACCCTAAACCCTAAACCTACACCCCTAAACCCCAAACCCAAATCCTAAACCCCCCAAACCCTAAAGCCTAAACCTAAACCCCCGGCCGGGCCAGTCCTGGATCGTCGCACATCGAGGATTCCTTCAAGGGTTGGGCCGCTACCAATTTTTCTTCTTTGGGGTTAATATAGGGGCCTCAATCACTTTTAAAAGGGTTTTGGGCCCCATGATGCTTAATTTAGGGGGCTTAAAATTTTTGAATAGGGTTTTGGGCCCTTATACCAAATATAGGGGCCTTAATAATTTTTTGAATAGGGTTTTTGGACCCCATTATAACTATAGGGGCCTTAGATTTGTTGAATAGGGTTTTGGGCCCCGTTTATTTCTATAATTTAGGGGCCTAATAATTTTGTAAGGGGTTTTTTGGGCCCCAAATATGGCCCCCAATATGGTTTGAATAGGGTGGGCCCATTAAGTATAATTATAGGGGCCTTAATAATTTTTGAATGGGGTTTGGGGCCCCAAAGTATAATTATAGGGTCCTTAATATTTTTTTGAATAGTGTTTTTGGGCCCAAAACCAATTTTGGGGCCTTTTATTTTTGAATGGGGTTTTGGGGGTTATTTGTTATAATTTTTTTAGGAGCCCCAAAATAGTATAG
>NW_027622422.1:0-7500 GCF_034508935.2 Berghia stephanieae
ATTGTACGATGGGAGGTAATCTTGAACTGGTCTGCCAAATAAGATCTCTGATGGGGATGGAGTTTGGTAATCTATTGGCGTGTTTAACAGGGCAAGTTATGCTGATTGGTGATCAATTCCTGCTACTTTTGATTTTTTTCAGACAGTTCTTAACGATCTTACCCATTCTTCCAATAAATCCGTTGCTCTGAAGAAAGAGAGGACTGGATGTAATGTATTTGAACTACCATTCTTTACTGAACGTTGCAAATTGGGAACTGAGGTCCATTATCAAATATCAAGTGCCTGATTGTCTCTTTGATTGTCAGTGTTGAGATGTCTGTTGCCATTAGAAGCTCTCTGTTATGGGTTTTTGAAAATGATTGGCAGATTTGGAAGTCTGTATCTTATTTTTTATATCTGTTGCCATACCATACCAGTAAACACTGATTCTTCCTTTCAAGATTGATTTAGTCCAGGGCGCAGTTCATATCTGTCCATGATTTCTTTCTGCATTTTCCTTGGGATGACAATTGCTTCTCCAAGGAGTAGTACATCATCTTCCATATAAAAACTTTGTTTCAAGATCAAATCTTTTCTGATGGTATTTAGAAAGACTTTTGCTGAGTGAGGCCACACATTTGTGACAAAATAGCATATTTTAGATAGTTCTTGATTATGTTTTTTTTCTCTCAGTTCTTCTAATTTCTCGTGTGGTATGTTGATGGTGTGGGCCATATGATCCAATTCTATTTCATCTCCATGTCGTGGACTTATTGAATTAATGAGGGCTACTCTCAGCCCTTGAACCGGACGAAGCTGTCAACTTCAATTATTGTTGGTTTCGACTCTCCAT
Source organism: Berghia stephanieae (assembly GCF_034508935.2). Lineage (NCBI taxonomy): Eukaryota > Metazoa > Mollusca > Gastropoda > Nudibranchia > Aeolidiidae > Berghia > Berghia stephanieae. Next base: position 836 of record NW_027622422.1, read on the forward strand.
GAGTAATTTTCCCGGATGTCTGTGTGTTGTGAAGCTAGAAAGTAATTCGAATGATTGCCATGCAAAATATAGGCTTTATTCAACATTCAAATCGACATGATCTGGAAAGAAATTAAAACACAAAGAGTTAGACAATACAGTACAGACACAGATCAATTACAAACATTAAGTGACAAATAGAACTATCTCTAAACAGTAAACAATATCATGACATTCTTCCCCCCTTGCATGTGGCAAGAGATTTCAAATTATGCTTCTCTATTTCGTAAACTGTATGGTCTCGTCCGAATGAAGCCACTCGTTCTGGAGTTTGAACGGGATTCGTTTTGAGTAGAAAGCTCATTAGGATTGTTAGGATCAGAGACTGATGGTTCGTCAAAGGCAGATTTTTGCACTACACCCGCTTCCACAGTTTGTACATCAAGCTGTTCTAGAACAGTTTCAGGTAAAATATCGTTTCCCACATTCTTTTGAACAGGTTGAAAAGGTGGAGTTACGCTCGTGTTGTCAAACGCCATGGGTGATTCTTCATTGGAGGGTTGGGCAGTAGTCATTTCACCAGCAGGGGCTAAGTGACGCAAAGCCACAGTAGTTTCTTTACCATCAGGAAGTCGGACGTAGGCATAGAGCGGATTAGCGTCCAACAGTTCCACTTCGTCCACCAATGGTTCGTATTTAGAGGCTCTTACATGACGCCTCATCAAAACAGTTCCTGGAGTAGTCAGCCAGCTAGGAAGTGTTGTACCAGTGCTTGACTTTCTATTGTAGCGGAAGATTCGTTCATGAGGAGTCTCATTTGTCGCAGTGCATAAGAGTGATCTTATTGAATGGAGAGAGTCAAGAAGCACTGACTCCCATTGACTAACATTCAAACCACGTGATTTCAGGGCTAACGTGATAGTTTTCCAAAGGGTTCCATTCAGACGTTCTACTTGTCCATTTCCCCGGGGATTGTATGGGGTCGTTCGGCTTGAGGCGATACCCTTTTTGCACAAGAAATCTTGAAGCTCACTTGACATGAAGTTAGCACCTCTGTCAGAATGTATTGAAATAGGCATTCCAAACAATGAGAACAATTGACACAAGCACCTGATGATAGTTGATGAGCTCATATCAGAGCATGGGAACGCAAAAGGGAAGCGAGAATATTCATCAATAACTGTTAGGAGATACCGATTTTTGGACGATGACGGCAAGGGACCCTTGAAATCAACACTCAAACGCTCGAATGGTTGAGTTGCTTTGACCACTTTGAGGTTCTGCGGTTTGTAGAATGAAGGTTTTAGCTCACGACAAACCCTACAGATGTTGCAGATTGTTCGTATTTCATCCACGGAATATGGGAGATTCTTTGACCTGACAAAATGGTTCATCCTTGCAATTCCAGGGTGGCAGAGTGAGTCGTGAAGGCTTTTTAAAGTTTCTAAATCTGAACCAGTAGATGAGCAGAACTCCCTTGAAAATGCGTCAGCCGCTACATTGTCTTTTCCAGGTCGATACACAACGTCATAACTGTAGCTTGACAGTTCAATCTTCCATCTTTGGATTTTATCATTTTTGACTTTTCCTTTTGCAGAATTTCCGTACATAAAGGCAACGCTTTTCTGATCTGTCACAAGTTTGAAATGCTTTCCTAGAAGATAGTGCCTCCACTTTCGAAGGGCTTCCACAATAGCGTAAGCCTCTTTTTCAACAGAAGAATGCTTCTTTTCACTGTGGTTCAGAGTTCTTGAAAAGAAAGCCACAGGACGTCCACCTTGATTTAGTGTTGCTGCGATTGCAATTTCAGAAGCGTCGGTTTCTACAACTAGAGGAGCGTTGTGGTCAATTGTCACGACAGCAGCGTTTTCAATCTCCTTTTTCAAAAGATCAAACGAGTCCTTGGCTTTTCCTGACAATGGAAAGGTGGTATTTTGGACCAGTGGGTGTATTTTATCCGAGAAATGAGGTATCCAGGATGAGTAGTATGCAAACATTCCAATCACTCTCTGTTGAGATTTGATATTGTGAGGATCTGAAAGTTCTCTCAGTGGCCGTAATCGGTCAGGGTCTGGCTGAATGCAACCTTTGGACACCTGAAATCCAAGTAACTTGATTTGTCTAACAGACTGGATAGTCTTACTTTCATTGAATGTTATATTATATTCTTTGGCACACCTGAGAAATTTCACAAGGTTTTCATCATGCTCTTGCTGATTTCTGCCACAGATTGTCACATTGTCTAAGTAAGCAAATGTGTCACTCAGTTTCTCATCTCGAATAATGGAATCAATGATGCGCTGAAAGCAAGCCACTCCGTTAGTGACTCCAAAGGGAATTCGCTTGAATTGGTAGAGATTTCCACTGGCCTCAAAAGCCGTATACAGTTTCTCCTCGTCTTTTATTGGGATCTGGTGGTAAGCACTTTGCAAATCGAGGGTGCTATAGACACTGTAGTTTGAAATTGTTTCAATCATTTCATTAATGTTTGGAAGTGGATATGCATCGAGTAGAGTGAAGCGATTGATGGTCTGACTATAGTCCACAACCATGCGTTTCTTGTGTCGTTCGTTAGTTGTCACCAATACCTGCGCTCGCCATGGAGAATCAGATGGTTCGATCACATCCTCGTCAAGAAGTTTTTTAACCTCAGAGTCAATGAATTGCTTGTCTGGTAATGAAAATCGTCTTGATTTTGTTGCAATAGGTCTGACTTCTGGAAGGAGATTCTTGAAAAGAGAAACAGGTTCGATTTTTGCAGCAGTGAGACTACAAACGGAGAAAGTAGGCTTTGATCCTTTGAAGGATATTTGAACTCCATCATGCTGTTCAAGAAAGTCATGGCCTAAAATCAAGTCCGAACACAACCCTGACAGGATGGAAAATTTCACACTCTCATAGAAACGTCCCTGGTATTCCAAAGAGACAAAACAATGACCCTTGGTTGTACTGGAAAGATTAGTAGACGCCATGGAGATTTCTTTCTTTGATTTGAAAATCTTCAATTGGAGACTTTGTGCGATCTCTGTTGAAATGAAACTCTCTGAGCTTCCGGTGTCTATCAACGCTTTAACGGGCTTGTTAAACAATTTCACGTCAATAACAGCTCTGTAGAGACTAGCGGGAGCCGCGGCTGAAAAGGCTGAACTGAGTGTATTCGGGTCTGCCGCAGATGCATATTCGTTTTTACTTTTTGACTGGCATACCTTTTGAAAATGCCCTTTTTTTCCACAACTTTTACACAGCGCCTCTCTAGCAGGGCATTTTGATCGAGGATGTCGTTGGTATCCGCAGAAAAAGCATTTAGAGTTCGTGACTGAAGCATTGAATGAGTCAAGTTCCTTTTCAGAGGGCGGAGGAGCAGTGCTGCCACATGGCACAGTAGTTGGTGTGCTGTAGTTCTGAGAGTGTTTTTCAGCCATCTCCAAGGATCGAGCCTGTTCATAAGCGCCATAAGTTCGATTGTCTTATCCTCGAGGAGTCGCTGCCTGATCTGATTAGAAGAGAGACCACAGATGAAAGCATCTCGGATAAAGTCATCCCTGTTCTTATCAGCAGTAACAGCTTTAAAATCACATTCTTTGGCAAGTCTCTTCAACTTTTGAAGGAACTGATCGAGGGATTGATCTGGTTCTTGCTTTGTAGTAGCCAAGACGTGTCTCGCGAATATTTCGTTTTTTGGTTTCACGTATATGTTCTTCAGAACGTCAACAGCTGAATCGAATGTAGTACAATCAGCAATATGTTCGTAGACGACAGGATCGACGAAATTGACGAGCAGATTGAGTTTGTTGTCAGTCGCCTGTTCGGGTAACGAAGAGAGAAATTTGTTAAATGTACAGAGCCAGTGATTCCATTGCTTTGATGCATCAGGCGTATTGGGTTCAGCGCTGAACCGCTCAGGTCGAAGGAATCGTTCCATGTTAAATGTTGAATAAATTGTTGTGAAGCTTGAAAGTAATTCGAATGATTGCCATGCAAAATATAGGCTTTATTCAACATTTAAATCGACGTGATCTGGAAAGAAATTAAAACACAAAGAGTTAGACAATACAGTACAGACACAGATCAATTACAAACATTAAGTGACAAATAGAACTATCTCTAAACAGTAAACAATATCATGACACTGTGGACTTTATCCCAGCCACAATTCTATTTGCACGGTTTGACTAAATTTCTTAGTCTATGACAAAAGTTTCGAACACGTATTTGGACCTTCTGTTAAAATTTGTATCTTGCAAATAGATGTGATACTACGCTGCTAGAAGATGTGGACTGTGAAAAAGTGATAAACAAAAAATGTATATAACAGCTTCAAAAAGAACAACATACCAAACACGGAACATTTCGGGCTCAAAATCCTTCTTGAGCCAACAAAAAAAAAACAAAAAAACAATAACAACATAAATACATTACTAAAAAACCAGATCGACGACTGAGTATTATGTACGGCCACCTTGTAAAAAATTAGACTTGAAACGATCTTTTTTGGTCAAGGTCCAAGTCCAAAGTCAAGCAGGTCAAGTGATCAAAATCAAATGATGACGGTGAAGACGTTGTAATCTACAACTTTAAAACATGAGGTAGGCTGAGGGCATTTAGGATAGTGAATATTATTGAAATGTTCTCTATCTCTTTCTCTTTTTCTCTCTCTCCTCCTCCTCCCCTCTCTCTCTCTCTCTCTCTCTCTCTCTCTATCTCTTTCTCTCTCTCTCTCTCTCTTTGTCTGTCTCTCTCTCTCTCTTTGTCTGTCTCTCTCTCTCTCTCTCTCTCTCTCTCTCTCTCTCTCTCTCTCTCTCTCTCTCTCTCTCTCTCTTACGATAGCTTTAAAATCATTTTTTGTCAACAAAAGAAATGTTCCAATTTAAAAACCAGGTTGCTCTATGTGGTACTCAAATCTGGTGGGCAGCAGAGGTAACTGTCGCTTTACACAAACTAGAGGAAGGCTACGAACCTGCTTTGAAGGATTATCTTAAAAAACAAGTAAGGAATACAGAATAGATATTGATATAGTATATTACAATGATTTGAAATACACAACACATGATATGTCTTACAATGGTGGGTTGAAACATGACAACTCAAATAACCAACCACTAGTCGGCTGTATGTCAATTTTTACATTGCCTTCAATTTGCTTGAAGGAATTTTTAAGCATTCGTCCCCATCATCATCATCATCATCATCATCATCATCATCATCATCATCATCATCATCATCATCATCATCATCATCTTCATCATCATTATCATCATCATAAAAAAAAAACAAAAAAACTTGAGCTTTTATGTAGAGCATTATTCACTAAACGTGCTTAGAGCACTTTACATCATCATCATTTTCAACATCTTAATCAAAATCATCATTATCATCGTCGTCATCATCATCATTATTATTACTATTATTATTATTATTATCATCATCATCATCATCATCATCATCGTCATCATCATCATCATCATCATCATCATCATCGTCGTCATCATCATCATCATCTTCAACAACATAATCATCATCATCATTATCATTATTATCATTTGCTTTCTCTCCTCCTCATCATCATCGTCATCATCATTACAGCATCAGCAGCAGCAACAGTAGCATCAGCTTGATCAAAACATGATTATCATAGTCTTTATTTTCCAGTAACAGCGTTGAATTGTAAGAATTAATAAACAAACACTCAACTGTAAATAACGAAGAAATTCTACCTGAACGTCTAATTCAAACAAAATCGGATGTTGTGAAATTACAAGCTTCCTTAAAGAACATAAGACAAGTGATCGCTGGTATTTCTGGTTTTCTTTGTCTTCAAAATAAATGTTAAACATCTGAACATGAAAAAAACATTAAAAATGAAAACTGAAATAAATGGATAGGTTTAGCAAAAAAAAAAAATAAAAAAAATAAAGAATTAAAAGCACAAGATAATGTTGCGTTTGAATCTCTGATAGAATATAGATGTCAAGACAATGCAGTTAAGTGTTGGCGAGTGTTACAATATTCCACTCAGCAATTACACAATTAAATTGTAACTAAAATTGAAAAAAAGATAATTAATTAGCCTAGCTATCTTTTGTAACTCCATGTTATGTGCGTATATAAAAAGTACAGATTGGAAACTGTTTCTAAACCATATTGAATGATAATTTGGACCTTAATGATTTATTGAGAGATAGCATAACATTAGAAACACATTGTCGAGGATGCAAGATTATATTGATTTGTGAAAATGTATCAAAATTTACACATTTAAGGAGCACAGTAGATGAACAATGAGGAACAGATGCTGACATATGGTCAAGAATATCAAAGGCCAGACGAAGCATTTGTCATTTTAAAGCCAATATGGAGAAATATGAACATCCATACCAAACACCAAATTAACACTGCTCAACAGCAACGTCAAGTCAGTCTTTATGGCACAGAAACGTGAAAGCAGACTAAAGCCTTAGAGAATAAGCCAAGGGTTTTTATGAACACTTATCTGCGTCAAATCCTAAACATCCGGTGGGCAGACAAGATCACCAATAACATTGTGTGAGACAACCTCTCTATTGCAACAACCATACGACAAAGAAAGTGGAAATGGATTGGACACACCCTGAGAAGAGACACATCTATCACAAGGACAGCGCTTGACTGGAACCACCCAAGGCCAGCGGCGAAGATGACGCCCACCA
>NW_027622423.1:0-2500 GCF_034508935.2 Berghia stephanieae
AAAGGCATAAATTTCAACGTGACCAATAGAGTCAAACTGGTATTATTATTATGTAACAACAAGATATGAAGTGAGTAGAAAAGTGCCAGAAGACAATAGAGAATAAAAAATTTTTTCGCGGCGGTGGTGGGGTTTGAACCTGCGACCTTATTGGTACGACAAACTCCGCCTGGCAGGTGAGAGCGTGGCTCTACCGTGTGAGCTATCCACGAACACAAAATATTCGTTTCAAACCCAAAGTCATTTCTAGATCCCTCTCTCACCCACTTCTTGAGATCGCCGATTCGTTCGCCACCATCGCGAAGTAATTTTGACCAGCAGTTAAGCTTAATAGCCAATATTCTCATCACAAACATATAACATAGAAACGATTGAGACATTGAGTATGCTCCGGTGTATGGGGTGAATTTTTAATTCAGAAAAGTGAGTGGAGCAGGCACTTATGTTGGTAACAACAAGATATGAAGTGAGTAGAAAAGTGCCAGAAGACAATAGAGAATAAAAAATTTTTTCGCGGCGGTGGTGGGTTTGAACCTGCGACCTTATTGGTACGACAACTCCGCCTGGCAGGTGAGAGCGTGGCTCTACCGTGTGAGCTATCCACGAACACAAAAATATTCGTTTCAAACCCAAAGTCATTTCTAGATCCCTCTCTCACCCACTTCTTGAGATCGCCGATTCGTTCGCCACCATCGCGAAGTAATTTTGACCAGCAGTTAAGCTTAATAGCCAATATTCTCATCACAAACATATAACATAGAAACGATTGAGACATTGAGTATGCTCCGGTGTATGGGGTGAATTTTTAATTCAGAAAAGTGAGTGGAGCAGGCACTTATGTTGGTAACAACAAGATATGAAGTGAGTAGAAAAGTGCCAGAAGACAATAGAGAATAAAAAATTTTTTATTCTCTATTGTCTTCTGGCACTTTTCTACTCACTTCATATCTTGTTGTTACCAACATAAGTGCCTGCTCCACTCACTTTTCTGAATTAAAAATTCACCCCATACACCGGAGCATACTCAATGTCTCAATCGTTTCTATGTTATATGTTTGTGATGAGAATATTGGCTATTAAGCTTAACTGCTGGTCAAAATTACTTCGCGATGGTGGCGAACGAATCGGCGATCTCAAGAAGTGGGTGAGAGAGGGATCTAGAAATGACTTTGGGTTTGAAACGAATATTTTTGTGTTCGTGGATAGCTCACACGGTAGAGCCACGCTCTCACCTGCCAGGCGGAGTTGTCGTACCAATAAGGTCGCAGGTTCAAACCCCACCACCGCCGCGAAAAAATTTTTTATTCTCTATTGTCTTCTGGCACTTTTCTACTCACTTCATATCTTGTTGTTACCAACATAAGTGCCTGCTCCACTCACTTTTCTGAATTAAAAATTCACCCCATACACCGGAGCATACTCAATGTCTCAATCGTTTCTATGTTATATGTTTGTGATGAGAATATTGGCTATTAAGCTTAACTGCTGGTCAAAATTACTTCGCGATGGTGGCGAACGAATCGGCGATCTTAAGAAGTGGGTGAGAGAGGGATCTAGAAATGACTTTGGGTTTGAAACGAATATTTTTGTGTTCGTGGATAGCTCACACGGTAGAGCCACGCTCTCACCTGCCAGGCGGAGTTGTCGTACCAATAAGGTCGCAGGTTCAAACCCCACCACCGCCGCGAAAAAATTTTTTATTCTCTATTGTCTTCTGGCACTTTTCTACTCACTTCATATCTTGTTGTTACCAACATAAGTGCCTGCTCCACTCACTTTTCTGAATTAAAAATTCACCCCATACACCGGAGCATACTCAATGTCTCAATCGTTTCTATGTTATATGTTTGTGATGAGAATATTGGCTATTAAGCTTAACTGCTGGTCAAAATTACTTCGCGATGGTGGCGAACGAATCGGCGATCTCAAGAAGTGGGTGAGAGAGGGATCTAGAAATGACTTTGGGTTTGAAACGAATATTTTTGTGTTCGTGGATAGCTCACACGGTAGAGCCACGCTCTCACCTGCCAGGCGGAGTTGTCGTACCAATAAGGTCGCAGGTTCAAACCCCACCACCGCCGCGAAAAAATTTTTTATTCTCTATTGTCTTCTGGCACTTTTCTACTCACTTCATATCTTGTTGTTACCAACATAAGTGCCTGCTCCACTCACTTTTCTGAATTAAAAATTCACCCCATACACCGGAGCATACTCAATGTCTCAATCGTTTCTATGTTATATGTTTGTGATGAGAATATTGGCTATTAAGCTTAACTGCTGGTCAAAATTACTTCGCGATGGTGGCGAACGAATCGGCGATCTCAAGAAGTGGGTGAGAGAGGGATCTAGAAATGACTTTGGGTTTGAAACGAATATTTTTGTGTTCGTGGATAGCTCACACGGTAGAGCCACGCTCTCACCTGCCAGGCGGAGTTGTCGTACCAATAAGGTCGCAGGTTCAAACCCCACCACCGCCGCGAAAAAATTTTTTATTCTCTAT
>NW_027622423.1:7500-12913 GCF_034508935.2 Berghia stephanieae
CATTTACATTGAATATCACTTTCTGGTCATATTTGCGTCATTAAACAAATACTTATGTATTATTATAATAGGCAGTTGGAAGAACTGAGAACATACATACGCTATGTATGGAAGTCATTTGATAAGAATTGAGTCGGTTGAGATGTTGTTCATAAGAAGAATGCTGAGGATCGTATGGAAAGATAGAAAGACGATGACGTAAGTGATTGGAGTCCGAGGAGTGCTCACGCTCATTCATGATGAGTAAGATAAGAAGACAATTGGGGAATAAACATCAAACATCAAGAACAGACACCCGCCTACAGTCTTTTTTCCCCTCTGCCGTTCGTTTATGGAATGAACTCCCTCGGAGTAGATAGAAACTAAAAACAATACAGAATTTGAAAGGGTCTTGGAAGCGTGGAAAAATTTGTTAGCAAAAATGAAATGATCATAGCGTGTATTATGAATATGTGAGTGTGTGTGTGTGTGTGTGTGTGTGTGTGTGTGTGTGTGTGTCGTGAAAATCATAAATGTGAACTGTAGTATGGTTTTCTATTTAAGGGGCTACTACAACGACCACGAAGAAGAAGTAAAAGAAGAACCAACGTGTGATGTTAAAATTGTGGTTCCAATTTGATTTGGAAGTGTAAAGTCAGTCTTCCGGAGGACTGTATAGATAGAACGAAGATGACGTAACTCGGGTCTTTGTTTTTGTTTTTTGCCATCCGCTTTTAGGAGTAATTCTCACTTAACTGTATTATCAGACTATAAACGTTTAAGATTACACATAGTTTTGTGTGTTCGTTCTTTATACTTCCGGATGGCAATGTTGTGAGCTTCTTAGCCAAGCGCATAGAATCTATGTTAAAATTGTGGTTCCAATTTGATTTGGAAGTGTAAAGTCAGTCTTCCAGAGGACTGTATAGATAGAACGAAGATGACGTAACTCGGGTCTTTGTTATTGTTTTTTTTTTTTTTTTTTTTGCCATCCGCGTTTATGAGTAATTCTCACTTAACTGTATTATCAGACTATAAACGTTAAGGTTACACATAGTTTTGTTACACATAGTTTTGTGTGTTCGTCCGTTATACTTCCGGATGGCAATGTTGTGAGCTTCTTAGCCAAGCGCATAGAATCTATACATACATTGTGCAACTAATCTTCCATTTTCAGAGTGAAGGCATCTTAATATCTAACCTATATAAATGCTGGTCGTCAGCAAAGATCACCCATCCTAGCTATTTTAACGCCCCGTAATGATAACAGTCTGCATAATATTTATCACGGAACTAAAATAGTTATGCCACCTTATGATTCAATAATGAAAAAAGCTGGTTAAAAATAATAATAAAGAGGTGAAAGATGTCAATTAAACTATAAAAACAAACACCAATGTCGACATCATTCACGTTATTGTTTAAAACGACCAACTATGTTTGTCCGAGAACGTGTGAAAGTATATCATAAATTCCATCTTTGATTGGTCAAAAATCAACTGATAAATAGATCGCTCCCATTGGGTGAACTGTTGAATTGTTCAACTAACGATTTGTTTTCTTTTGTGGTCGTGGACTTGTATTGTAACTTGTTGGTCAGTGTCAGGCTATGGATTTACGAGGGCTACGGGTATAGTCCCTGAAGCATTAACTTCATTAACTGTACGTGTGTGTTGTGTGTGTGTGTGTGTGTGTGTGTGTGTGTGTTTGAGGGGGAGGGGACAACACACGACATGTAACAGAGAAGGTAAAAAAAAAAAAAATGAAAGAAAGAGAGCTCTGACAAGTAAATGTAAATGGTGACCTTTGAACCGGGATGAAATGTCACAGCCATCCATCACCTGACTTCACATGGTATTTGTTATTTTGGTCAAACAGTTTATTTAATTATATTATAATATTATCTTCTGAAAGGCATTGAACAAAAAATGAGGAAAATAGCTTCAATTAAGAGCGGAACGTTTCGGAATCAAAACCCTTCTTCAGCAACAAAAATTATGCTAGATCTCTCTACCTGCTTTTGTCGTTGGCTCACGAAGGATATTGAATCATCTGTATTTTAAAGATTTTGACGCACATACCCAGTTTTATTCCAATTCTTTTTACAGGCCAAATCTTCCAGCAGCCTTGGTATTCACTTTGACTCCATATGTACAAAGACTAAGAATCTCTCTCTCTCTCTCTCCTCTCTCTCTCTCCTCTCTTTCTCTCTCTCTCACCCCACACCCACCCCCCCCCCCCCCACCCCCACCACACACCACCTCCTCCCCCCACCCGTCTATTCAAAAAGTTTCAACCCCGAATTGTTCTATCGAAGTTAACCATTTTCTGGCCGAAATGAGGAAAAAAAAAGTCAAGTCTGAGACACAGTTGTACTCGTGTAAACGGGAGGCCGAAAATGGTTGACATTCCAGAGGCGTAGTGCGTACGTGCACAATGTTCACGAGCGGTTGACCGACATGACGCTCGCTCGTACTCGTAAGCTAGCTTTTATTTTTTAAAATCTATTTCCCCCGCTTTGCCTCACCTAAGGAATGCATCTCTAGTGTTAGGATTGGACTGGATTGGATTACACACACACACCACACACACACCACACACACACACACACACACACATGCATACAAGACTCTTACGATTTAACAGAAACTTCTTGGATACACACACACACACACTCATACACGCACGCAATTTACCCATCTGTTTATGAAAATATATGTCCAAACTGGTAATCGGGAGGTCTTAGGTTCGCTCCCCAATAAAGGCAGACTGATATATTGAGATTTTTTAATGTATAACTCTTTCTGCTTTGTCAAGCATTGTTTCATATACACGTTTTGAGATTTTTATCTTACAACAGTGCTGTACCCTGAAAAAAAAAAAAACCAACAATATTTCAAATAATGGCCAGAGAATTAGTCCTTAAAATTTCAATCAATTAAAATGACCTTTATCTTGCCGAAACCAACCAAATATAGTACTTATAGAAAAACTCAATTTAAATTTTTTTTTTTTATCCTCTTGGTTCCTTGGTGGAACATAAGGCGCCAACAAAGTTCCTCCAGGCATCAGCTCAATCCAAGTATTTCCAGTTAAGCCTCATTCATCTCCTCTTCAACTATCGTCCTCCTCCGGGTGCTCAATGGTCTACCTCTCTTTCTCTTTCCAGGTGAGACCATATTTAGTGTTGTGAGGCAGTCTGGACGTGGTCCAACCATTTCCATCGTCTGTGCTTGACTTCAAAACCACAATGTTTTTACATTCTTGCGCGCCTGAGATTTCTTCGTTAACAATATGCTGTTTCCAACCAAGTTTTGTCAATTTTGATGAAGATCGAGGAATGCGTCAAGCCAAAATGTATGGAATTGTTTGTATTTTAAGGGTTTTACAACACCGCTTGCAACACATTTAGGTCATTTCAGCGCCAGTAAAAAACCCCAACAAAGACAGAAAATGGGATGGACGAAAAATTCTACATTTAATTTTAAAACCCCCAAAAAGGGAAAAAAAGTAAAAAAAGGGGGGAATTTTTTTTCCCAAAAAGGGGGAACAAAAAAAAATTTTTCAAGACACACATAAAAGGCTTATTTGAGCTCACCCCCCGACACATCTCATAATTCCACCCCCACAAACCCAGGGGGCCCCCGACAAAAAAATTTTTAAACCCTCTTACATTAAATTTTCAAAAAAAAAAATAAAAACAGAACAAAAGGTATGTTTTACAAGCAACAAAAAAAAATCACTTCCCAAAAACTAACACTACTTTTCCTTTTATTTTTAAAAAGCCTAATCCACAAATTTTTTTGGGCACCCCATTCCCCATACCAAAAAATTTTGGGGATAAAAACAAAAAATAGCAAAGCAATAAACTTGTTCCTTAAAAGGGCCCCGGGGCTGGTTAAAAAACAACCAAATTTTAAAACCCCAGAATAAAAATTTTTCAAAAATTTTTTTTTAAAATGGGTACCCTTTTAAGGGTTGTAAAACGGGACGTTTGACAAAGAATTACGGGGGGTTTTTAGGGGCCTTTTAAGGGGAAATTAAAAAAAGGGGGCACCGGGCAGCCCGGGTTTATACGAACGAGTAATTTTTTGGAAAAAGGTGAGAAAGGGAAAAGTTAACAAACCCACAAAAGAGGCATTAGGGTTTTTGGGCAAGGGGGGAAAAAGAGGGAATAAAAAAATTGGAAACCGGGGGAATGATCAAAGGGAAAGAGACAAAAAAACCCAAAAAAATTCTACAAATAACCAAAAAAAGGCCAAAATGTATTAAAAAGCAAAAGGCCGATTCGGGGGTCAGCTGACCGACCCCGTACTCAAGACCCAAAAACGACGAGGGGTTGATATAAAACCACTAAACTGCTCAAAACGCTTTAAAGGGGGGCCCCCGGGGCAACAGCAACTTTTAAACAGAAGGGAAAATTACGCCTTTTGGGCGATACACAATTTTTTTTTTTTTCGGCCCAAAAACAACGCTTTTTTAAGGGCCGGGTTACCCCTTTTTTCACCCAAGGGGGAAAAAAACGTGATAAAGAGCCTTCCCAAAACCCCAACTAGCGCCGAACGAGGGCCCAACCCGACCTTCCGATCCGAAAGCGAGTGTCAAACCCCTGACCACATAGCCGCACCGTTTCCCTCTCATCAAAAGGGCCCTTCAAGGCCCGGGCAAAACCAAATAACCCCCTTCAAATCAAGACTTTTGCAACCAAAAAAAAAGATACAAAGGGGGAAAAAACACAGCCCGGGGACCATGGGGGTGTATGGGAAAATTTAAAAATCTTAAAAATGGGGAGTAAATTTCATGACTTTTAAAAAAACCCGGGGTTAACATTTTGTGTTTCCCCAAAAAACATTCAATTTTTTTGCTTTAATTTAACTTTTTAAGATAAAACTCCAACCACCCCCCTTTCTCCCCCAAAAACCCCCCCCCCCCCCTTTTTTTTTTTTCCCCAAACTCTTCCACATCAAAATACAATAGCTCCAAAGTTTGTAGGAAAAAATTGGTGGGGGGGGGGAAACCCCCAACTTTGTTTTTTTCCCTTTCGCTGAAAAACACCTGGGCTTTGATAGGTTTTAAGGGGGCGGAAAAGGGGGAAAAACATGATTTTGGGATGAGGGGATGATAAGATGGGTGGATGAGATGATGATATTTTTTTGTGATGGTGAAGATAAGACATGAAGAAGATGGGGAAAAGAGAAAAAAAGAAATTTAAAAAGATAACTAGACGGAATAAAAAAAACAATGCAAATTAAAAAAAAAAAACCCCAAAAAAAGGGGCATACAAAAAAAAAGGGGACGTTTACCCCATGGGGAAGCGGAACTTAACGCCCAAAAATTGAAAAGTTTGGTTTTAAAAAAAAAATGTTAACAAGTATTTTAACATTTCATTTCGCACTAAAAAAAAAATCTTGTGGACATGATTAAAATCGGAAAT
>NW_027622424.1:0-5000 GCF_034508935.2 Berghia stephanieae
TCCAAGATACCCCCCCCCCTTTCCTGTCACTATTAATACAACCACAACCACCACATCATCTTCATTACCACTACTACTACAACCACCATCATCATCATCATCATCATCACTACTGCCAGTACTTCAACTAGAACCACCATCACCACCACATCATAGTGATGATGATGACAAACACACACATACACATATTAATAAATTGCGCTAACTGGATTCATTTTCATGTTCACCTTCCTGGACTTGCCAATAATAGCTAATGACAAATACTTTAACCTCAAACTTTAGCCTCGTTAGATTTTCAACTGCATGTTGCTCTACTTCGGTAAGACTGCAAATCAATTCATTGTGTGTTTGAGTTAGTCGTGCTACACATTTCATTCTGGACACACGTGCTTGACATTTGCTACAACACTGTGCGATAATTAGATTTCTCATATCAATTGTGTCAGCTGAATATATTATAATATTTCCTATTGTCGTAGGCGAAAATTGGTTAGTCAGTTACCGCAAAACTATGGCCCGGCATTTTGACCTTTGATAAGCTGCTTTTCATGCAATGCATTACTCGACTCAGGTGTATACGATTACCTGTCCGAATCCTTGTAATAAAAAGGAAATCTAACTGCTAACTTGTAATATAAGGTATGGCATGAAAATTAGCTCAATTTTCCCTGATGAGGAAATACATTAAGCATGGAGCAACTCATTCCCCACGACTTGTGGATGTGTGGTTATCAACCTTATATAGGTATTATATTATTGTTACTTTTTGTCACAATTCCTTCCTTAATTCATCCAACTATGTTATCTACTTGCCTTCCACTTATCAAAATAGAAGTTACAGCAATAGCTTAGAACTGGTGAGGATTCTGAAGAAAATCATAATCAAAACGCAATTCAAACGGGGATTTTGCGTAATGAGTAGAGTAATAGATAATGTCAATGGGCCTTTCTAAAGGTGCAGTTTTTATTGTTTCATCAGCGCTTTTGGTAAATATCATAGGTGTAGTACACTGACAAAACAGATTATTTTCATTTGACCAGAATTTTTTTAAAAGAACAAACTTAAGGCAAAATGATACGGTGGTTCCGAATATAGTCAACACTCTAAAAGTCAACTCCAATATCAGGATTACACTGTATTGATGAATTAAGATAACCTCCAATATGGTCAAAAATCTATTAAGCAAGATTAAGGTTTTAATGTTTGGGCGTTGGTTATTTTGATTGATCTGTAACTGAGCAAAATAATGTAGGTTTTTCCCCAGTCTACGCCAGCACACACAAGTTTCACATTATTGTGTAAATAATTTTATCGGCCCAGCCCACCTTTCAATACATCCAAACGTCACAATAGCATGTAAAAGTAGAAAACGGTAGGGAATACTCACGAAAAAGTGAAAATGGGGAGGCTTCGTATGGGAACAAAACAGACAATGGACGTTTCGGGTACAAACCCTTCGTCAGCGCAACAATACACAAATTAACGTGGAAAACAATTGAAAAAAATGCAAAGTAACTTGTATCTTCTGTACTCAATGGTGGTTGCAGTATGAATGAAACGTTAACAACAAGAGATGGACTGAGTAGGAAAGTGCCGGAAGAGAATAGAGAATAAAAAAGTAGTGGGTAGTGGGTATGTTGTCCCAAGGGATTGATCGGGTTGATAAGAAAAGCTCAGCGTGTGAAGGAACAGACCCTACCAGAAAATAATGAAAGATAAAAGACATATTAGTAGTAGTTGTATTAGTAGTAGTAGTATTAGTAATAGCAGTAGTAGTAGTAGTAGTAGTAGTAGTAGTAGTAGTAGTAGTAGTAGTAGGAGGAGGAGGAGGAGGAGGAGGAGGAGGAGGAGGTGGAGGAGGAGGAGGAGTACATATGTGACCCTCCGCCTCGAAGCGGTATTAAGTCGGGATTTGGAAAATGAAGAAAACCGGTGTTAAAGTGGGAATGGTCAAAATGATCAAATTTCAGTTTTTGGTTGTGTCAGAAACTACAATCATTTTTCTACATGAAAACATAATAATTAGACATAAATATTGAGGATAAGATTTATAAATTTAAAGTTTAAAAAAGCAACTACCAATGACAAATTCAAAACGACAGTTGACTTTCTCTCAGAGAGCAACCATTTCCAAGACTTAGTAATATTAAGTCTTTTCCTCAACCAATACCATCTAAGAGGGCGTGCCTTTATTTATCTCAGAGAGAGCATGACTGTTTCCACATTTTCATGGTTCAACCAATAATGAACTTTGAAAACTGTAAACAAGTCTAGGGTATTCCCTGACAACTTTACAAATGAATGATTCTGATTGGTCAACGCTCATCACATGCGCCTGTTAGCCATTAAAATGCCCGGGCAATGTGTCATGACGTCAGCATGCGTGTGTTACATATGTACACATCACGCGCTATTATTTCTTTGTCTAGCTGCATTGGTTAATGATCGAGGTGAGGGTCCTTCGTCCCTCTTTCTTTATTCGTGAAATTATAGGACATGCTAAGACTTTAATTAGGTGGGCTTCCAGACGTCCCATAGTGGGCAGGGAGATACTTACTGTCTTCATCCCCCTATATCTGTCTTTGTCTTGGAATGAGATTACTTGGATTTGTCATGGCCCTGACCGGATATCCTTGGTGAGAGGGGAAACAGTCAAATGTATAGTTAGTTTTGGGAAATGATATTTTTTTTTTCTTGTAAATAACCTCTCTGTTAAGTAATGTATTATGTTTTGTTTACATATCATAATATGATTTGTAAACATTTTAGTGTATTCCTCTTAGTGGGGACCTGTGCTTGTGACTGGATAAGACTTTAAGGTGATCCCAACTAAGTACTTCGATAGTTTTCTCTTGGACTCCACATCTGTTCCCTATTTAAACCAATTCTCCTTTGTCTTACTTTTTCTTGGATGCTTTAATTGTAATTGTAGAAATTATTACTATCCCATTGTCTTCCTTTTTACTGGCGCTGATATGACCTTAATGTGTTGCAATCGCCGTAAAACCCTTAAAAAATAAAAACAAAAGACTTTAATAGGACAACATTTGCCTAATCTTACACTTACAGATATTGTTGTAGGATAATCATATAATTTTAATTACAAAAGCAGAATAGTAAATAGAGCCTTCAACAATCAATAAACTGCCGATGGAAATACGTCTAACTAAAAAATGAAAAAGGTTAAATGTATGGATAGACAAACAGAAAGAGAGACAGACATATTAATGGATAAATAGAAGATAGGAAGATAGATAGATAGAATAGTAGAAGTAGAATAGATAGATAGATAGAATAATAGATAGATAGAAGAAATAGAAATAGATAGATAATAGATAGATAGATAGATAGATAGATAGATAGATAGATAGATAGATAGATAGATAGATAAATGAAAAGGAGAGAGGGACAACAAGAGAGAGAGAGAGAGAGAGAGAGAGAGAGAAGAGAGAGAGAGAGAGAGAGAGAGAGAGAGAAAAGAGAGAGAGAGAGAGAGATGTTCGTTTTGCCGTGCTGTTTTGTATACTGTAAGAAGGGGGGAGGGGAGTCTTTTTAGACAATCAAAAATGTGGGTGAACGCTAAGAAAAACTTGAGAGATTCAATAACATGTTTTCATGTAAGTCATTGCACAATAAGCCCCAATCCCTCCTCCTCAAGCTGTCATCTGATTCAAAATGGAAACAATGCAATGAATAATTTGACCAGCTATTTCTTTTATTGCAATCTCATTTGTCAAAATGTTTCCAGTTGATTGACTGTGACTTACTTTGAAACAAATAAATGCTTTCTTAAACTATCCCTACAATTCTTTGCTCCGCCTCCATCCCTTTCTTCATGTCTACCTCACTATATCCGTCTCCCTTTTGTTTCTTTCACACATACAAACACACACACACACACACACACACACACACACACACACAACAAACAATTATACAGTCAGGCTTCAATCTTTACTCTATTTCCCTCCCGCCCTCTTAATGCACAAGCAGTTTCTCTCTCCTCCCCCTCTCGCTCCCTCTCTTTCTTCATCTCTCTCTCTCTCTCTCTCTCTCTCTCTCTCTCTCTCTCTTTCTCTCTCTCTTTCTCTCTCTCTCTCTCTCTTTCTCTTTCTCACTCTCTCACGTGTGTGTGCGTTGTGTGTGTGTGTGTTTGTGTGTCTGTGTGTGTGTATTTGTCTCTCTCATTCTTTCTCTTCCTCTCTCATCCTGTTTCTTGATATTTCTTTCCCTGCCCACCCGGCTTCACATAGTTTCAAAACTGTACATTGAAATTATAAACCCTTCTCTAACTTTTGGACAAAAAATGTCTCATAAATATTACTTATTTCATTGATTCTTTATTTAAATATCAAAAATTCTTCAAACAGTGAGAAGTGTCGTCAAATTGTCGGCATTCTTTTTTTTTTTTTTTGGAGTTTTATTTTTTTTAAGGACATCTTACATAATAATGAATAACTACAAAAGTAATGATTGGATTATGTCAAACATTTGTATGTACAATATCAAATGTATATTCTAAGCCCATGCCAAATTCAGTGATTTCAAAAGTCCGGAATCACCGGAAAAAAATCCGGTCAGGAGCAAAAAATGTCGGGTTCCGGGCAACTTCTGTCAAATTCCAGTGAGGTTAAAATGTTCCAAGGATACCCCCCCCCCCTTTCCTGTCAATATTAATACAACCACAACCACCACATCATCTTCATTACCACTACTACTACAACCACCACATCATCATCATCATCATCACTACTGCCAGTACTTCAACTAGAACCACCATCACCACCACATCATAGTGATGATGATGACAAACACACACATACACATATTAATAAATTGCGCTAACTGGATTCATTTTCATGTTCACCTTCCTGGACTTGCCAATAATAGCTAATGACAAATACTTTAACCTCAAACTTTAGCCTCGTTAGATTTTCAACTGCATGTTGCTCTACTTCGGTAAGACTGCAAATCAATTCATTGTGTGTTTGAGTTAGTC
>NW_027622424.1:15000-17500 GCF_034508935.2 Berghia stephanieae
AAAATGATACGGTGGTTCCGAATATAGTCAACACTCTAAAAGTCAACTCCAATATCAGGATTACACTGTATTGATGAATTAAGATAACCTCCAATATGGTCAAAAATCTATTAAGCAAGATTAAGGTTTTAATGTTTGGGCGTTGGTTATTTTGATTGATCTGTAACTGAGCAAAATAATGTAGGTTTTTCCCCAGTCTACGCCAGCACACACAAGTTTCACATTATTGTGTAAATAATTTTATCGGCCCAGCCCACCTTTCAATACATCCAAACGTCACAATAGCATGTAAAAGTAGAAAACGGTAGGGAATACTAACGAAAGAGTGAAAATGGAGAGGCTTCGTATGGGAACAAAACAGACAATGGACGTTTCGGGTACAAACCCTTTGTCAGCACAACAATACACAAATTAACGTGGAAAACAATTGAAAAAAATGCAAAGTAACTTGTATCTTCTGTACTCAATGGTGGTTGCAGTATGAATGAAACGTTAACAACAAGAGATGGACTGAGTAGGAAAGTGCCGGAAGAGAATAGAGAATAAAAAAGTAATGGGTAGTGGGTATGTTGTCCCAAGGGAGTGATCGGGTTGATAAGAAAAGCTCAGCGTGTGAAGGAACAGACCCTACCAGAAAATAATGAAAGATAAAAGACATATTAGTAGTAGTTGTATTAGTAGTAGTAGTATTAGTAATAGCAGTAGTAGTAGTAGTAGTAGTAGTAGTAGTAGTAGTAGTAGTAGTAGTAGTAGTAGTAGTAGTAGTAGTAGGAGGAGGAGGAGGAGGAGGAGGAGGTGGAGGAGGAGGAGGAGTACATATGTGACCCTCCGCCTCGAAGCGGTATTAAGTCGGGATTTGGAAAATGAAGAAAACCGGTGTTAAAGTGGGAATGGTCAAAATGATCAAATTTCAGTTTTTGGTTATGTCAGAAACTACAATCATTTTTCTACATGAAAACATAATAATTAGTGACCCTCCGCCTCGAAACGGTATTAAGTCGGATTTTTCAATTTTGGGTTTTTGGTACCCAATCACAGCTTATTTTATGCTTTAAAATTAGATACCAAATTTATACAATTCTGATTATTTAATGTCGAGATATGACCGTTTGGAGTAGAGAGAGTGTGAAAACCAAGTTTTAAGAAAATCGACTTTGAAGTGAGGCACCGTTTTCACGCACATTTAAATCAATGGGCAAAGGTAACTCTTTAGATACGGACATCGAAAATTTGACGAGAATAGTGAAATTTGGCATGAGCTTAGCTTATACATTTCATAATGTACATACAAATTTTTGAAACAATCCAATTATTACTTTTGTAGTTATTCATTATTATGTAAGATGTTCTTAAAACAAATAAAACACTGGGGGGGGGGGGGGGGGGGGGGGGGGGGGGGGAACGCCGAAAATTGCTCACTTTTTCAAGAATTTTTGATATTTAAATAAAGAATCAATGAAATAAGAATTAATAATGTTAAATGTTTGTCTTATTTAATAGAGAAGATACGATTTCAAAATGCCAATAGTTAAAGAAGGTTGAAATTTGAAAGTACAGTTTTGAAACAACGTGAAGCCGGGTGGGCAGGGAACGAATTATCAAGAAAGAGGATTAGAGAGGAAGAGAGAGAATGAGAGAGTAAAATACACACACACACACACACACACACACAGACAAAACAGACACACGTGAGAGAGAGAGAGAGAGAGAGAGAGAGAGAGAGAGAGAGAGAGAGGGAGAGAGAGAAAGAGAGAGATATAGAGAAAAAGAGGAGCGAGAGGGGGAGGGGAGAGAGACTGCTTGGGAAATATAATAAAGAAAGAAACCTGTATAAGTGTATGTGTGTGTGTGTGTGTGTGTGTGTGTGTGTGTATGTGTGAAAGAAACAAAAGGGAGACGGAGAGAGTGAGGTAGACATGAAGAAAGGGATTGAGGCGGAGCAAAAAATTGTAGGGATAGTTTAAAGAAAGCATTTTGTTACAAAGTAAGTCATAGTCAATCAACTGGAAACATATTGACCAATGAGATTACAATTAAAGAAATGGGCTGGTCAAATCAATCATTGCATTGTTTCCATTTTGAGTCAGATGACAGCTTGAGGAGGAGGGGTGGGGCTTATTGTGTAGTGACTTATATGAAAACATGTTATTGAATCTCTCAAGTTTTCCTTAGCGTTCCACCACATTGTTCATTGTCTCAAAAGAACCCCCCCCCCCCCCCCCCCCTTTCTTTCAGTATACAAAGAAATCACGACAAAACGAACATCCATCTCTCTCTCCTCTCTCCTCTCTCTCTCTCTCTCTCTCTCTCTCTCTCTCTCTCTCTCTCTCTCTCTCTCTCTCTCCTCCTCTCTCTCTCCCTCCCTCTCTCTGTTTGTCTCTCTCTCCCCTTCATCTATCTATCTATCTATCTATCTATCTATCTATCTATCTATCTATCTGTCTGTCTGTCTATCTATCTATCTATCTATCTATCTATCTATCAATATATCTATCTATCT
>NW_027622424.1:22500-32529 GCF_034508935.2 Berghia stephanieae
GTAGGGAATACTCACGAAAAAGTGAAAATGGAGAGGCTTCGTATGGGAACAAAACAGACAATGGACGTTTCGGGTACAAACCCTTCGTCAGCGCAACAATACACAAATTAACGTGGAAAACAAATGAAAAAATGCAAAGTAACTTGTACCGTCTGTACTCAATGGTGGTTGCAGTATGATTGAAACGTTAACAACAAGAGATGGACTGAGTAGGAAAGTGCCGGAAGAGAATAGAGAATAAAAAAGTAGTGGGTAGTGGGTATGTTGTCCCAAGGGATTGATCGGGTTGATAAGAAAAGCTCAGCGTGTGAAGGAACAGACCCTACCAGAAAATAATGAAAGATAAAAGACATATTAGTAGTAGTTGTATTAGTAGTAGTAGTATTAGTAATAGCAGTAGTAGTAGTAGTAGTAGTAGTAGTAGTAGTAGTAGTAGTAGTAGTAGTAGTAGTAGTAGTAGTAGTAGGAGGAGGAGGAGGAGGAGGAGGAGTACATATGTGACCCTACGCCTTGAAGCGGTATTAAGTCGGGATTTGGAAAATGAAGAAAACCGGTGTTAAAGTGGGAATGGTCAAAATGATCAAATTTCAGTTTTTGGTTGTGTCAGAAACTACAATCATTTTTCTACATGAAAACATAATGATGATATGAAAAAGTGCTGTTTGGTTAGATTTGACGACATATTCCGTTTCACTCTCCTCAGATATTGTCACTATTACTACTATAGTTATGCCATAAAATTCAACTATAATTTCTATTACAGTAATAACAATGATAATGAAGAGATAATTTACTTTTCTTTAAATATCTAAATGCTTACATGATTGGGTATTAATTATCGATGATAATTGCGTTAAATGCATTTTAAGTTTGATGGTGTGATTAATGAATAAAATCTCTTTAAAAAATGATGTCATTAACATTACGGGCTATGGGACAGCGAGGCTCAGCGGTTATTATCAAGCTAGATATGACAGTTTTGATTTATAATTAATCGTTATGTCCAAGAAATGAGTTAACAACGAAATCGAACATTCAGCTATGGAAATTTGACAGTACGTAATTCATTGCCTTTGTTTCATTTTTCTAAAGATGAATGTGAAAATATTGAGTGATCAAAAGAAGACTGCAGTTCTTAGACAGAATTAAATTAAATATGAAAATGACCATGTATCCTTTATAGAGGAGGTATTGATCATACATGCCAACCCTTCCGCTTTTGGTGGAATCATTCCTATTTTCACTCTTCCTTTTTGTACTATTCCACCATTGTCTCTAAGAATTCCGATTTTCAAAAATGATGATAATGGTAAGAATTTTTTAAAAGCAAAGAGAGAGGGTGGTGGGGGGTGAAAGTGAGGTGAAATTCCTATTTTTTGTCTCAGATTCCTATTTTCAGGCGTTCTGATTCCACTTTTGGAATGTGAAGGGTTGGCTGATCTGTATTGATGCAGAGGAATCCCGATACCTTAGTTGGTAGAATACTCGCCTAGGGAAGTTGAGATCTAACGGGCTCTAAAGGACTACTCATTAGATGCAATTATGAATGCCACTTATTTTAAATTTATTTACGTCTGTTTCCAGTCCACCAGCAGATGTCAGTTGCTTTTCCTTCTGCCAGCATGGAAGTTATAGAAATGACTATGAAGGTTGTCAAGTATGATGTTAGTAAAGGGAAGGTACTCTTACAGAGATTCCTGGAAAACCAGGATCAGAAGACGTAAGTTTTTAGTATTTTTTTTTCTTTGGGGGTATGTTTGTTTTTTTATAAGTATTTTAACTTTGTCTAGGTTTTTAGGGAAGGCAGTCCTTATGTGCATATTTGATATACATCACAATAAACTTTTCTAATCCGCAAATTATTGTGGAGGATTAAGTGTGTTTACGAAAATATCTGCATTTTCCTCCTCAGTGTTCTTAAACTTAACAATTGTAAAACGACTCTAAACCAGGTTACAGCCAACTTTTATTTTTCAGATTCCCCACTGACTTTAAATGTTGTTATCTGATTTGTCCCATCTCCTAAGGCCTATCTAAATGATTTTGTCGATTGTTCTGCTGACCTAAAAGCTATTGGGAGTGATGTCAAAAAAGAAATATTCATGTTTGAAAAAATAAGTTTAGACTATTCAGTTTCTACCATTTACAGGTCTTAAGTTTTTCTCTCAAATAAATATTTTCTGGAATAAATATAAATAATATCTTCTAAAGTATTTTAAAATTGTAATGTATATAAATTAAGTGTAGTCACATAGTTTTTTTTTGTTTTTTTTTTAACTTGGATATTAACAAAATTTCGAAATGTTTTGTTTGTTGCCTTTGATCTTTGTTAATCTAGAGAAAGCATAATTGTGCGGCTATGTGGTTTAGTGGTATGACACTTGTTTTCAGATCGTATGGTTCTGGGTTCGAGCCTCACTCTGCGCATAGTGAGTCCTTGGAGAAGGCTCTTTACTCACATTCTCTGACCATACTTTGGTGTAAAATGAGTGCCTGGCCATTAACAGCGTTGTCTCTGTCGAAGAAAAATTGTAATAACGCCTAACAGGCATCATATCCCGTCCTAAATGTTAAATGTTGCTGTTGGCCAGGGACCCCCCCCCCCCTCCCCCCTGGTAAAGCGCTTTAGTGGATATTGCGCTATATAAAGAAAAAAGGCTCAATAATTTGATGTAGATGATTCTTTTTTGTTTTATTTAAGAAAAGAGATTTATTGTATTCTTCATTCTTAATATATCCTAACTTATTACAAATCGCTTTGACTAAAAGAAAAAAGACAAGAAGGATCACAAAGGACCTGTTGAGGGTTACAATTTTTCCTCTATTTATAAAAAAAATAGTCTCTTACCTAAAATCAAGATTGTTTTCTCTCTTCATTTTTTTTTTAGCTGCAAACAATAATTTGCTTTTTTTTTTATTATCTTCTTTTCTGACAGAGGCTCTAGTAAACAAAACTCAACTACAACAAGTGGCAATGCATGCCACCTCCAGAGGTGAGAATTTGAAAGATTTTAAATCTGCTTTCTCTTATTTCATGTTCTGTGCAATCCTTATTTACTACTACGTCATTTACTTAGAATACACCATCTACTGAAAAATATCAATGAACACGGTATACAAATTATTATTATTATTATTATTATTATTATTATTATTATTATTATTATTATTATTATTATTATTATTATTATTATTATTATTATTATTATTATTATTATTATTATTATTATTATTATTATTGAACTACCGAATATCTATTGTTAGTTCAAATGAATGTCGCCTTTTATTGCAGGAGGAAGCGTATCATCATCAACAGCAAGGGCTGTCAGTCCTGCCAGAATGGAACCAGCTGGATTAAGTGTCAGCTCTGACAACCAACCACAGTAAGGGGCTTGGGGGTGGGGGGGTGGTTAACTCACTCAACCCTAACATGGACTATGCCCGTAGTTTACCCCGGTTACTTTTACCCCATGCCTATTTATTACATTTTTCTTAGACAAATTATAGGCATAGTATCAAAGGTAATGTTTTTAGTTTTTACATGTTAATGGTAGTTGAATAAAACTATATATATACATGCTCATTTTTAATACATTTTTTCCAAATTTGAAAAGTTGCAAAAATCTCTAGGATTGAGTGAGTTAAA
Source organism: Berghia stephanieae (assembly GCF_034508935.2). NCBI lineage: Eukaryota > Metazoa > Mollusca > Gastropoda > Nudibranchia > Aeolidiidae > Berghia > Berghia stephanieae. Next base: position 26,147 of record NW_027622424.1, read on the forward strand.
ACTGTTGTTACTGTTTCCTTTGTCATTGATTATGTGAATACTGTGAAAACAAAAAAACTATTATACATGGTGAAAAGAAAGTATAGGAAGCGTTTTACTGGCGATGGAATAGTATAATATTGCAACTGTGCGGCTATGTGTTCTTGTGGTATGACACTCGCTTTCTGATCAGAAGGTCCTGGGTTCGAGCTTTGCATTGCTAGGCGCATAGTCGAGTCCTTGGAAAAGACTCTTTACTCACATTCTCTCACAGTACTCAGGTATAAAATGTGTACCTGGCCGTTAACAGCATTGTCTCTGTCGGAATAAATTGTAATATCACTTAACAAATCAGGCGTCGTGTCTCGTTCTTCATGTAAGTGTTGCTGGTGGTTAGGGACCCAATGTAAAGCGCTTTGAGCAATTTAGTGGATATAATGCTATATAAAAGTTCAAGCTCAAGTCTTTTCCTGTAAATTCTCAGTCAATTAACTGAAATCAGTCAATTTGTCAAATTCAAATATTTAAAAAAGGAAAGAAAGAAAGAAAGAAAGAAAAAAAAAGAAAGAATTCACAAATCGTAGTCGAATGACCATAAAATAATTAGGAGTGTTCCACAGCGCTACGCATAGCTCATGGGGACCGTTTATATTAACGATGTATATATTGCCAAGACAAAGCGACGCTTTTTATAAAAGGCGTGTCTGAACACTTCCCTGGGTATTTTCACACATCCTTCGTTAAATTATTTTTTCACTTTCCAATCCGTCGTGATCCCAACTGTAGCCAATTTTAACTGAGCCACCGAGCGATAAATTTCACTGTTTCATCTAAGCCAAAATTGACCACATTTACCCTTCGAGTCTCAAAACTATGATAAAGTAAATTGCGAATGCCGCAAGTCCGTTATGTAGACATCTTCAAATCGAAAGGTAGGATAGATGGCTACAAGCCATAGAATTAAACGAATGAGAATACGTACGAAGCCTAAAAAGTGTCCACCAATGAAAGCATTCAGCGCCATTTTGTTGTTGGCTGAGAATGTAGTAATTACCATTCATTCGGTATCTTTGTCAACATAACGACACAAGAAAAACAACAAACAATATCAAAATCCACAATAAAATGTTTCAGAACTGTTGCGTATATTTATGGCACAACGAAGCTGTCAAAAATTGAAGTTAGAGAATGTGTGTAATCATGTATTATAATAACCTGTAATGTGTTTTCCAACCACCACATCATCTACTACTACAACTACCACCACAATATCATCACTAACACTACTACTACAACCACCAGCCCCACATCATTATCACTACCACTACTACTACACCACCACCAGCACATCATCATCACTACCACTACTACAATCACCACAACCACATCGTCAACACTACCACTACTACTGCAACTACCACCACCATATCATCATCATTACCACTACTACCACAACCACCACCACCACTACTACTACAACCACCACCACATCACTACCTCAACTACTACAACCACCACCACAATAGCATCACTACCACTACTACTACAACCACCACAACCACATCGTCATCACGACCACTACTACTACAACCACCACCATATCATTACCATTACCACTACTACTACAACCACCACTACCACCATATCATTACCATTACCACTACTACTACAACCACCACAACCACATCGTCATCACTACCACTACTACTGCAACCACCACTACCACCATATCGTCACAATTACAACTACTACTACAACCACCACAACCACATCATCATCACTACCACTACTACTACAACCACCACCACATCATCATCACTATCACTACTACTACAACTACAACCACCACCACATTATCATCACTACCACTACTACTACTGCAACCACCACCACCATATCATCATCATTGAAATATTTTTTTTTTTTAATTGAGCTTTATATAGTGCAATATCTACTAAATGTGCTCAAAGCGCTTTACAAGGGGTCCCTGGTCAACATTTAACATGTAGGACGGGACATGACGCCTGTTAGGCGATATTACAATTTTTCGGACAAAGACAACTCTGTTAACGGCCAGGTACTCATTTTACACCTGAGTACGGTGAGAGAATGTGAGTAAAGAGCCTTTTCCAAGGACTCAACTATGCGCCGAGCGCGAGGCTCGAACCCAGGACCTTCCGATCCGGAAGCGAGTGTCATACTACTAGACCACATAGCCGCATCATTACCACTACTACTACAAACACCACCACCACATCATCATCACGACCACTACTACTACAACCACCACCACCACTATATCATTACCATTACCACTACTACTACAACCACCACCACATCATCATCACTACCACTACTACTACAACTACAATCATCACCACCACCACATCATCATCACTATTACTACTACAACTACAACCACCACCAACACCACATCACCTCACTAACACTCAGTACTACAATCACTACCATTAGGTTTTGGAGCTTTACTTCATTTGAAATAAGGAAACTTCGGAATTGTATTTGGCATTGTGTTTATATATCATACTATAATTCTAATCAGTTATCTATTTAGAACTAGATACTATACAATATGTATGCCAAATACCACCCCAATTCCCCTTTCTTGTGTGCGGGAATTCCTCTTTCGGCATTGAAATTGAGTGTGAGAGAGTCATCACTACACACATAAACAACAGAAACAATTTAAAAACAAGACTATGACACGCAACCACTCACACACGAGGCTATACTATTTATCCTTTTCTCTATATAGAATAGGACAAGACAAACAATAGCTTGACTCTCGCTACACTTCGCATTGATGTTTGTCGTCTCACGAGTTCAACTCTCGGTCGACCTGTCAATATTCCTTTTTGCCTCGGACGTAATAATTAATAGAATGTTGTGTGGTTTTGACCGTGAAGAAAACCTTAAGAAGTCACATTTATATCATTTTAGAGAGATCGTTTTGAATAATTTTGAGTTAAACGAGAGAGCAGCAACTTGTTTTCATGAACGGCCGATCAGCGCTTGTTTACTATAGTAACGCGATTCCCAGCCAACATCAAAATGGCGGATATTTTTCTCATCGAGGCCGCTGGTTGGTTAGCCAATAAGAGCACCGTACGGTTTCCATTGGGTAAATTCCTTGCTACAAGCACATTTCGTTTGCCTCACGTTGTAAACAAACTGGTTGACCGTTTCTTCACTGATTGAGTACCTGATCATAAGGAACAATGGTAAGTAGCCTAATTAATTCCCGTGCAAATCAGGACGTTTTTTGGCATTGTTTTGCTCAAGCCCAAGCGAGCTTGCTGTTTTGTGGCGATTTACCTTCATTTCGATTCCTTGAATTTTTCCGCTACGCCTGCCGAAGTTTCTTCTTGATAATTCACTTCTACTTAATAATTCAGTGTATTGGCCAGAAGTCATATTTATTTAAGTTTTATTTTTTCTCTGTCATTTACTGATTGAAAATCAAGTTTGCTCATTGCTACATTATTCTAATGTTCTCACAACGGCTGAGCTGTTCGTGGATCACAATTCAGACTTGTCGAGCATCGATAAAGATGTGAGTCCCGTGGTGAGGAATAAATTCAATTGGTCATGGCTATAAGTTAAAGATGATAATGGTGATTATTTTTCTATGTCAAAAAAATTCCAGAGGCAGGAATATGACTTTGATGAAGTCATCTTTACCTATATGAATGACATGCTTATTTAGCATTCCTTCTACATCAAATTATGGCTGTCATACTTCCAGTAAGAAATAACACCCACTATTTTGATATATTGTATTTATCACTCTCCTCTCCAATGATGCCCTTATTTTTTAAAAAAATAATTGAATCTTCAGTTTGTTGAAGAGTTTCAGTCAATTTTTATAGAGCTCATTTACAGGTCTATATTAATACAATATTCAACTAACATGAAAAGGAGTCCATTTAGTGCTCCAACTTGTAGCCAGTGTAAGTAATGACAAGATACTTATTAATTTACCCGAGACAAAAAGACGAAACTCATGTCTTTAACTTTATTGAAATTTGACCCTATCCTATACTACTCTTTATTTTTGCATTTGAAGTAAAAAAAATATTTTTTTTTATTCAGATCTGTGAAGAGTAATGGGTTTAATTTATAAATATTTAGGATTATGACTTATTGCTGCAACATTAAGTTCTACAAGACTAAAAAGGTATGCTATAAACATGAAAAATATAATCAATGTGAAAACAAGGGACAACCAACTAATCTTAAGATTCAATTTTTTTTTTCTTCAAAAGGCTGAGAGGGATGTCAAGGAAGGCTCTTTTTTAACCATACATTTTTTGATATGATTTTTATTTTTTTTATTTTTTTGTGTGTGTGTGTGCGGCTGTGTGATCTTGTGGTACAACACTTACCTTCGGATTGGAGGGTCCTGAGTTTGAGACTTTTTTTTTTGAGAGGCACATAGTTGTGTCCTTTGTTCTTATTCAAATTCTCAAACCATACTCAGGTGTAAAATGAGTACTTGGCCATAATCAGTGTAGTCTCTGTTTGAAAAAAAATCTAATATTGCCTAAAAGGAATCATGATCAAGGCTTGTCCTACGTTTTAAGTGTTGTTGTTGGCCAGGGACGCCTTGTTAAGCGCTTTAAGCATGTTTAGTGGATATTACGCTTTATAAATACTCATATTTCTAGTATTTTTTGTTTCATATTTTATCCTCGCACCAATCCTAGGTTAACTGAGTTTTCACTCGCATGCAAAATCAGAATTTTTGTTTGTTTGTTTAGAAGTTTAAAAAGTTTGTTGGTGTTTTTTGTCTTCCTACTCAGAGGGATGTCCTCAGGATCGGGCCAAATTCCCACAGGTTTTGTGTCAAGAATGCTTGTTGGATCTGGTGGTCAGAATCAGTCAAGGGAAAGCTCTGCAGCTTCCACTTCTTCTGGTCGTCACACACCCACTCAGTATAGTAATGCCAAGCAGGTTACCAAGTACGTAGATTCTTTTCTATTTCTCCCACCTCCCCTCACGCTTTCTTCCCCTTCCTCCCTTCTCTCTGTCTCTCTCTCTCTCTCTCTCTCTCTCTCTCTCTCTCTCTCTCTCTCTCTCTCTCTCTCTCTCTCTCTCTCTCTCTCTCTCTCTCTCTCTCTCTCTCTCTCTCTATATATATATATATATATATATATATATATATATATATATATATATATATATATATATATATATATATATATATATATATATATATATATATATATATATATGTGTGTGTGTGTCTCTGTTTCGAACAAGAAAAAATAGGAATCATCCTTTATCAAGTGGGGTTTTTTTTCATTATTTTTTTTATTCGTGTAAAAGCAATTAGGTAGCGAATGTTTTAAAATAACATCAAATTTGATTGCATAATTTTGAAATCTCCTTTCTCATCATAAAATAATTTTATGATTTGAATATATACCAATGAACAGTTACAACTCACAATTTAAAAAAAAAAAAATACAATGCCAAAATAAATTCAAACCATAAACTTAACTCACTCAATCCAAGAGATTTTTGCTACTTTTCAAAATTGGAAGAATTAAAAATGAGCATATACATAGATTGTTTTATTCAACTATCATGAACATGTAAAATTAAGAACATTAGCTTTGATACTACGCCTATAATTTGTCTCAGAAAAATGTAATAAATCGGCGTGGGGTAAAAATAACCCGGGTAGACTACGGATATGGTGGGTGTTAGGGTTGAGTGAGTTAAGAAAGTTTAACAGCAGATAGTTTTTTATATGTTATTAATTCATATACAGACAATATGAAGAGATCCAACCAACTATTCTGAAAATATCGAATGTTTAAATGTCAAAACGGTGCCAATACAAAAATTTTGTATTTTTTGTCAAGATACTATTTTCCTTGTATTAATATGAGGTTAAAAGTACATATACACTATCACAATACTGTGTACAGTGTTCAATTTTACTAATGAATTGGGGGAATTCTTTAATTTTTTATTTTTTTTCTTGAAAATCATCTCCCATAATCCACCCCTTTTTCCAAGTTTCTCTTTTGGAACTTTTTTATCGCTATCTATGAGAGTTCGTATTTATAAAATGCCTGTTACTTTACAGTTCTTGCATTTTGATGAGTTTCTTTTTTTTTTTTAATTTTCTCTTATCTTTTACTCTTTTGACTGTCTCTGGGTTGTAATCCAAAAATGAAGAATGAGTGAACACTTGCTTAATACAACTAGCGACCTCCTAAACCATCTTACGTCTTCAACTACCGGTGGCCATTGTTGTCCCAGGGGAGATAATTTGCCAAGAGGAGAGGGAGATGATGAATTGTAGAGTAACCTTTCCTCTATCAAATTGTTGTGCCTTCCTTCCTGCCCTATTTTGTTGTTTCAGTTATACA
>NW_027622425.1:2500-12901 GCF_034508935.2 Berghia stephanieae
AGATCTTTTTGGGGTATTTGATGTCCAGTACCCTTCTTAGCTGTGTGCGATGGAAGGCATCCAGATGTTCTTCTTCGGATTTTGTCAACGCCCAAGTGCCGCAGTTATACAGAAGTACCGGTTTTACAAGAGCATGGTACAGTTTCAGTTTGGTTTTTCTCTTTATTTTGTCACCTCTAATCCATACATTGGTGAGTTTACTGAGTGCGGCGTTTGATAGCTGTTTTCTTCTTTGTACATCCTCGGTGTCTCCAATTAGTGAGCCGACTTTCTTTGTTCTTTTCCATTCCTCTTTGTTCCTCGATATTGTTGTAAATTCGGTTTTATTGGCATTGACTTGGAGGTTATATTTCATGAGGGTATTTTGTATGATGTCTATATTTGCTGGTGTTGATCCAATAAAATCGACATCATCTGCATAGGCGATTTCTCTAGGGATTGCATTCTCAATATGAGTCGTTGGTTTGGAATGACTTTTCGAACTTCTTTCAGAGCGTGTTCTAAGTATATTGTGAACAGAATCGGGCTCAGACTATCTCCTTGGGGGTCCCGATGTTACTTTCAAACTGCGTCTGTTTTGTGGCCCCGTATATCCTTGGTTGTATCTTTGTGTTGCTGAGGAGAAATCGGATTATTCGGAGCTCGTCTTCGGCTACTATTTCTGTTAATATCTCCAAAAGTTTTCCTCTGTCGATCGTATCAAAGGCTGCGGACATATCGATTCCGGTTATTGTTATGGATATGTTTTCTTTGAGTGCCTTTGCTGCCAACCATTTATGTGTCCATACAACGTCCGATGTGCTTCGGTCTTGGCGAAACCCGCTTTGGCTATGTGATAGATAATTTTCTATTTTCGGTCTAATTCTGTTGAGGACAATAGTTGACAGTGTTTTTCTTATGGTATTCAGTAATGTTATTGGGCGCAGGTTGTTTACGGGTCCTTTCGTTTTTTCCTGGTTTTTGTATTGTAATTAGGACACCGCTGTTTATGTCCCAGTCTTTGTGTGTTGAGAATGTTTTGTTCATTATGTTTGCAATGCTCAGATCCAGGGAGAGGTACCGCATTTCAGCAATTCAGCGGGAATTTCATCTTCGCCTGGTGATCTGTTATTGTTTAGGCACTTTATGCTATTTCTAACTTCAGTTGTTGTGATGCGGTTGTTTAGGTCTCTAGGGTTTCCTGAGAAGGGCGATATTTGTGAGACTTGTTTGTGAAATTTCTGCTGGAAGTGGTCAGTTACAATGTCAAGGATATCGTTGGGATTTGTTGTCTGTTTGCCAAATTTATCCTGTAGTTTTGGGTTCTCGAATGGTTTTCGGTTCAGAGATTTCGTCGCTTTGAACATAGACGATGCGTTATTTTTGGACTTTTCTATGTCTTCCACTTTTTTGTCTAATTCCTCGTTTCTGTGTTTTATTGTAAGTGATCGAATTGAATGCAGTATTTTGTTTCGTTCCGTTTTCAGGTTTATTATTTCTTCCGAGTCTTTCGTGTTTTGTATCCTGATCCTAAGTTCTTTTTGTTGCCGCGATAGTTCGTTAATAGCGATGTTAGGCGTTCGATTTGGTTTGTTCTTAGTTGTATTAATAGAGCCTGCACTTTCTTCCCCCGCATATTTCATTGCCGCTTGCGTCTCTTTCCATTCATTGTTTGGATTACTGTTTTGCTTTATTTTCCACAGACTTGAGTTAAGTTCATATTGGTAATGAATGCGACATTCTCGCTCATTTACTATTTTTGCCGTGTTTATTTTGACTGCCGTTTTACCTTTCTGTCTTCGTTGTCTGTACACATTTATGTTGAAATTCGTTTTTACAAGTTTGTGATCGGATGTTAGCAGTGTACCACCGTATGATCGCGAGTTGGTTGAGTAGTGTTTATGGCGGTGTCGACATATGATATAGTTACTACTACTACTACTACTACTAATACTACTACTACTACTACTACTACTACTACTACTACTACTACTACTACTACTACTACTACTACTACTACTACAACACTACTACTACTACTACTAACTACTACTACTACTACTGCTACTACTACTACTACTACTCCTACTCCTACTACTACTTCTACTACTACTACTACTACTACTACTACTACTACTACTACTACTACTACTACTACTACTACTACTACTCCTACTACTACTACTACTCCTACTACTACTTCTACTACTACTACTAATACTACTACAACTACTACTACTACTACTACTACTGCACCCAACGTCGTGTGGTGACTTTAGAGGACAGATCCGGGATTTCTTGCTCGTCCTTCGTCGATTTGCAATAGAATAGTTAACTTGCTGATGTTGCACGTGTTTGGGAACCCATTGTAAAGCACTAAGAGCCCATTTATTCGGTATTTGCACTTTATGAAAGCTCAATTTTTTCCTCTTTCTACCAATTAATTTATTAATTTATCTACATATCCATATTGATCGATCTATTATTTATACATTCATGAATTGTCTATTTATTCACTTATTGATTTAATTCTATTAATATGTTTATCTATTTTTTTGCTTGTTTGTGTATTTATTAAATCCTGTCAACGATGGGAATAAAAATGGGCGTTGAAATAAAAAAATGGAATTGGGCAACTGTAATAAAATCTGGGGCCTATACAAAGGGAACTAACTCAAAACCTCTAAATTTTCTCATTACTTATTTATTGTCTCCCTTGTCTCCCATAATGTGTGACATGAGTGGTGTCAAACACTGGTTCTAATCTCATTGGAAGTGAAAAACCTATCTTCCGAGAGGACAGAATGCATACTTTGTGTAAATGATCTTCTTGTATCAGAATGATGGCATCCTATTTTCTAGTCTATGCTGGTCGCCAATAAAGATCATCCATCATCTTTCTTTTACGTCCCGTAATCCTGGGAGTCTCCCTATACAACCTGCTACTAAAATAGTCATGTCACCTTATTGTAACCTATTCAGTACTAGTCCTCCAAAGGACTGGTTGCATACAGAGAAGTTGAAGGATGACGTCACGAATTTACTTCCCTATTAATTTATTAAATTTAAAGTCAAATCACGATAAGAACAACAATAGATTTCTTTAAAACAAAAACAAAAAAAAAAAACAAAAAAAAAACACAAACCCCTGAGCTTTTATATAGGGCAATATCCACTAAAAGTGCCCAAAGCGCTTTACAAGGGGTCCCTGACAAACAGCAACACGTAACATGTAGAACGAGACATGACGCCTGTTAGGCGATATTACAATGTTTTTCTAACATTGACAATGCTGTTAACGGACAGGTACTCATTTTATACCTGAGTACAGTGAGAGAATGTGAGTAAATAGCCTTTTCTAAGGACTCAACTATGCGCCGACCGAGGCTCGAACCCAGTAGTTTCCGATCCAAAAGCGAATGTCATACCACAAGACCACCCCCCCCCCCCCCCCAAAAAAAAATTAAAAAAAAAATTAAAAAATTAAAAAATTAAAAAAATAAATAAAAAAAACAAAACAAAAACAAACAAACAAACAAACAAACATACAAGCAAACAAACAAATAATTCTAAGAAAGAAGCAAATTGACTGCTATTTACCTCGGGCATTCCGATTTTTAAACACGTTCTTCACAGTAATTTGGATCGATCAGCACGCCACAGCTGACGTCAATTAGGGTAAAGATGAGGAAATCCAGCAAGCTATCGATGTACCAAGACTCTCACCCTTTATTATTATATGAATCTAAATGTCGAATAAAACAAATGTAACAGGTTTAAGATTCCACGTGTGTATTAACCGCCCCCCCCCCCCCCCCCCCTTTCCACCACTCTTCCCAATCAAGAATCCTTTCTTAAAAAAGTATAGCATTGTGGAGAACATTGTGCTTATTTGAGTCAATAAAAAAAATTGATATGGCACACAACTCTACTGAAAGATTTGAAAATTAGAAATGTATTTTTTACAGATAGATAAACAGATAACTTGATTTCCTTTTATAATTTAAAGTCAGTTTGAAAGTTCGTTGAGTCAAACAGATATCATAAAATGTACCAACGACGACACTTGACTCCCAAAATCAACTAATTTTGACACTGTAAAAAGTTGTCAATTTGCGTCATCTATTTATGACATCAAGTATTATTATTACTTCCGTTGTGTTGTTGATTTAGCGGTGATCAGTGTTTGTTCTAATTGCGTGTATGTTTGTGTGTGTGTGTGTGTGTGTGCGTGTGTGTGTTTGTGTTTGTGTGTGTGTGTGTGTTGTGTGTGGTGTATACATGTGTGTGTGGGTGTTGGCATTTTTCAGCAAATCGTGGCATTCATAGTGATATTATTCACTTGATCACATGAAGGTATTTCAGTCGCCATTTTGATTCTTTTTTTTACTATTAGGGTTAGCTCGAGATCGAGGATATTTCATTTTCTATTAAGGTTAGTCATAAGTCTTAGTAAAGGTACTAGGATGTTTGTTTTTCCATAAGTTAAGTAAAGGGGAGACATTCCGAAAGCTCCTACATCCCCAGTATTCTTTAAATTTGTATTTTCACCGTTGATATTTTGTCAGGCATTTTTTATTCAATTTGTCATTATATCTAGAAGTATTTTAAAAACTCTAGAACAAACCTTGATAGATTTGTGAAAGTTTAAAATTTCTTAATTTGATCATTGTTTTCATTTTCAGCTGCCATTTTGATTTGTTAAATATTGAAAGGTAGTGCAAAGCAGTCCGAGAGTTGTTTTTTTTTTTTCTATAAGGGTTAGCTCGAGAGGTTAGTCATAAGTCTTATTAAAGGTGCTAGGAAGTTTGTTTTTCCATAAGTTAAGTAAAGGGGAGACATTCCGAAAGCTCCTACATTCCCAGTATTCTTTAAATTTGTATTTTCACCTTTGATCTTTTGTCAGGCGTTTATTTATTCAATTTGTCATGATTTTTTTCTATTAGGGTTAGCTCGAGATCGGATGATTTTTTTTCCTATTAGGCTTAGTCATATGTATTATTGAAGTGCTAGGGTGTTTGTTTTTCCTATTCGAATTAATTAAAGGTACTAGGTTTAATTTTTTCTTGGGGTTAGTTGAGGGAATATATTATTAAATATATTTTTGGGCCACACCGAAAAATCAACCGAAGATATACCAAATTACACAGACAACGTTGTTTACCAATCTGCCCTCATTAAATGATGGTGAGTACAGTATCGAATGAAAATAGTTCTTTCCCCGCGAAATTGCGGGCTTTTTACTAGTATAATAAAAAGAAATAACTTTTATACAGAGGTACACTTACATTCCCAAACACTTATAGCAACTTCACACACACACACACACACACACACACACACACACACATACACACTATGATATTATACTATTATAGACTTGCCCGCCCTTACACACAGAATACACCTCACACAACAGTGATTGATTAAGGTGTTAAATGAAGATAGCCCGGCTAAGATATCGGTCTCTCTCTCTCTCTCTCTCTCTCTCTCTCTCTCTCTCTCTCTTTCTCTCTCTCTCTTTATCTCTCTCTTTCCATCCCTATCTATCTATCTATCTATCTATCTATCTGTCTATCTCTCTATCTACCAATCTATCTATCTATTTATCTATCTCTCCATCCCTCTCCCGCACTCCCCTCCCCCTCTCCTCTTCTCTTTCTCCCTCTCTCTCTCCCCCTTTCCCTCTCTCACTCTATGTCTCCCTCTCTCTCTCTCTCTCACTCTCTCTCTCTCTCTCTCTCTCTCTCTCTCTCTCTCTCCACACTATATTGATAGAACGCTGAAGTGTTGCCAAGTACTTCTGCCAGATCGAACCAAGACCCAACTTCTCTTTATTTGCTCTGCTAAGTAGATACATATTTTCCTCTTTTTTTTTGTCTAGAAACCTTTAAATTTCATACATAGATCAAAATGTGGGACAGTGTGGCTCAGCGGTACGGTTTTTGCTTCGTACCCGAAAGGTACCAAGTTCGATCGCCCGCCGCTGCGCTGTGTGGCCTTGAGCAAACTCGCCCTAGTTCAATTTGCGCGCTGCACTGCGGTTCACGCCTGGGCTATTCCAGTCTTCCCTTGGAATAGACCCTAGAGACAAATTTCCCCTATGGGATGAATAAAGGGAATTTATTTTATATTTATTTATTAAACCTGCAATTCTTCGAGATCCCAAATTGTGGACTTCTTGACATCACGGAAACCACCTACCTTAATAGGGAAGGAAAGTCGTGACGTCACAGTTTCTACAATTCTGGTTCCAAGATCTTTGGAATTGTATATGTAACCAGTCCTTCGAAGGACTATTAATGTATAGGTTAAATATTGGATCATAAGGTGACATACCGTCAATTGGGGTAACTTTCACTCAAGGGAAAACTTTGCCTCTGTGAAATTGGAGCATTTTGAATAATCTCAGCTCTTTTGCAGTTATTGTACACGATACAAGACTTGAATTTTATCAAATGAAATAATTGCCACAAAACCAAACAATCTTTTATAGGTCAAAAAATAAAGAGGCAAAGTTTCCCTTTAACCCTCTCCTTACCACGCATAGGAAAATCGTCACATTCGTTACGACACAACCGACATTTTTCTTATTCAAATTTCTTTTGTGCATCATAAAATTTAAAGAAAATGAACAGTGTGTTGTAGGGCATGTTTTGCTAAAGAAATTATGTATGCCAAGAACTTTACTGCTGTTGTGTTTGAGTGCTAAAAAATCTATTTTTGTGTTAGTTGGGCGTGAAGTTTTTGGAAAAATCCTGAAAATGGCTGGTAAGGAGAGAGTTAAGACAGTGCTACCCCAGTTGACGGTAACTATTGTAGTAGCAGGATGTATATAGACAGATTCTTATGATTACAGGGCGTAAAAGAGCCAGGACGACCAGCATATTTTAGACTATAAAATAAGATGACCTCACTCTGAAAACAGAAGATCATTCACACAAGGTATGCATTCAGATCTCCGGAAGAGTGCTTTAACACTTCCAATGAAATTAGAACCAGTTTTTTTTTGACATCACAGTTTTGTTCTCTTTTAAGTAGTCTCTAAATTAAGTCAAAGTTTTCAGGCCAAAATGAGAGAAAGGTGTTTTGTCAGTCCATTGCAGTGCGTCTTAGATGGGATTTGATCCAATATAATAATAAAAAAGAGCTTTTATATCGCGCAATATCCACTAAATGTGCTCAAAGCGATTTACAATGGGCCCCTGGCCAACAGCAACATCTAACATTTAGGACGGGACATGATGTTTGATAACATGCAATATATTTATCATCGGTCCAGATCCGTTGGGCGGTCCTTATCGATGAGAGAATGTGAATAAAGAGTCTTCTCCAAGGACTCAACTATGCGCCCAGCGAGGCTCGAACCCAGGACCTTCCGATCCAATAGAGTGTCATACCACAAGACCACATTGCCCCACATATCCTATACCGGCTGTGACCTTCCATTGGAGCTACCGGGCTGCGACTCGGGTAACATCGGAATCATTTTTTAAAAAAAAGTTTTTTGTACAACATTATCATGTTGCCAATCTGAAACACTTCTTAAAAGTTTATTGTACCGGAAATACGAACTATCACAAAGTCACGTTTTGCATAACATTGCTTTATCCAAATGACCTCGACCTTACTCTCACAATCTTTGCTAAGCATTGCATGCAGTCGTTTCTACTCTCACAAAATACAATTAATCCATTTTAGCCCCATACATTTTAATCAAATTCCCATCGGTTAAGATGGCCCCAACAATTGGCAAAAGGTCTTAAAACCTGAATCCTCTTTATTTTTAAGTTTTGGGTTTTTAAATACTGTTTTTTATTTCCTTCTCCACCCCCCCCCCCCCCCCCCATTTTTTTCTATTTTGTTTCCATTGTTCCTGATTTATTCATGTATGATTATATGATATATAAAAACAAATTATTATTATTATTATCATTATTATTATTATTATTATTATTATTATTATTATTATTATTATTATTATTATTATTATTATTATTATTATTATTATTATTATTATTATTATTATTATTATATCTATTATTATTATTATTATTATTATTATTATTATTATTGTTATTATTATTATTATTATTATTATTGTTATTATTATTATTATTATTATTATTATTATTATTATTATTATTATTATTATTATTATTATTATTATTATTATTATATTATTATTATATTATTATCATTATTATCATTATTATTATTATTATTAGTAGTAGTAGTACTATTATCATCATCATCAATGTTATTTATTATTATTATTATTATTGTTATATCTGGCGAATCGTTCAGTTACTTCCAATTTGATTTTTGACATTAGTGGGACAGCATGACCATTAGTTCATCCGTACATTAGCTACTGCATATTTTACATTTTTGACTGAAATTTATTTTTCTTTCATATACATATTGAAATGTCAAGATGACCCCATACATGTCGAAAGAGTCTCAAACCTGAGAATTCACCAAAGCATTAAGTTTGAGACAGTGTAACCAGTCGTGGACATCATGCATAATCAATCGATATTTGAAATGATAATAATAATAATAATAATAATAATAATAATTAATAATAATAATAATAATAATATAATAGTAATAATAATAATGATAATAATAATAATAATAATAATAATAATAATAATAATAATAATAATAATAATAATAATAATAATGATAATAATAATAATAATAATAATATTAATAATAATAATAATAATAATAATAATATAATAATAATAATAATAATAATAATAATAATAATAATAATAATAATAATAATAATAATAATAATAATAATAATAATAATATAATAATAATAATAAAAATATAACAATAATAAAATAATAATAATAAATAATAATAATAATAATAATAATAATAATAATAATAATAATAATAATAATAATAATAATAATAATATAATAATATTAATAATAATAATAATAATAATAATAGTTTTCCAACTATAATTTTTTTTAAAAAGCGTTTACTCAGAATGCGTTTGACTAGTGTCGTAACCTATAGCTTGTAGCTACCTGGCTGCCAAGTGCAGTAATAATAATGATGATAATTGAATCAGCTTCCTGCATGTTGTGGAGTCATAATGAATACCCTGACTGTATCTGTTATTTACCAATCCACCCACATAGCTACCTATGTCATAATAACACGTCTTGCTGACTGGACAAATATTATTATGTTATGTTGTAGTTGATGAGTATAAGGCCTTAGCCGTCCTGATAATATGTCGAAAAACATTTTTGTGTGGCTATGTTGTCTTGTCTTCCTATACCAGGAAATGACAATGCAGACAGACTAACCAGAAATCAACACTTTTACAACCATCAATTCCAGTATCCTTAGACACAGCGAAACAAATAATCAAAACAAATAAGAGAGAAGAATGGATGATCAGTTGGGCAATGAGCACCACGGGTAGATGTATGTTTTCCCATATGACCACTCCTGTGAAGACTGATAGCTAAATAAGCTCAGAAGACACCGGCAAAGCATCATCTTTCAACTAAGAACACAACACATACCACTCAACAGCCATTTAAGCAAAATTACAAAAGACACATCCCCTTCCTGCCCTCTATGTCAACACCCCAATGAAACATTAACATACCACATGCTTGAATGTCAACCTCTTGAAGACCTGAGATGCACATTCCTCCCACCAAATCCAAGCATCAGTAACACACGACATAGTCACCTGGAACAACTACAAAAGACGTCTAACCTACGTCATTGCACGAGACCGAAGGGCTAGAGCTCAGTGGTCGCTGGTTCGGATAAGTAAGTAAGTGGTATGATACTCGCTTTCGGATCGGAAGGTCCTGAGTTTGAGCCTCTCTCGGCGCATAGTTGAGTCCTTGGAAAAGGCTCTTTACTCACATTCTCTCAGCGTATTCAGGTGTATAATGAGTACCTGGCAGTTAACAGCGTTGTCCCTGTCCGAAAACTAAAATGTAATATCGCCTGACAGGCGTTATTTCACGTCCTACATGTGTTAAGGATTGCTGTTGGCCATTGACCCCTTGTAAACTGTTTTGAGCACATTTAGTAGATACTTCTCTATATAAAAGCTCGTTTTTTTTTGGTGTTTTAAAGTTTTTTTTTTATTTTCGGAAAACAGTTTCTTCGACATGCTAAGATGACACCCTACCCAAAACCGCAACTAATGATAATGATGCTGATGATGATGATATTGATGATGAAGATGATGATGATGATGATGATGATGCTGATGATGATGATGATGATGATGATGATGATGATGATAATGATGATGCTGATGATGATGATGATGATGATGATGATGATAATGATGCTGATGCTGATGCTGATGATAATGATGATGATGATGATGATGATGATGATGATGATGATGATGATGATGAT
>NW_027622426.1:0-2500 GCF_034508935.2 Berghia stephanieae
AAATAATAAATATATCGATTAGAATTCTCATCTGCCTCATCGGCCTCGGGTTTCAGGGTTTTTGCTGTTTGCATTTGAAGGATACATTTTCTGGCCAAAATTTCAAATGCGTTTTTTTTTTGTTTTTTTTGTTTTTGTTTTTTTTTTTTTTTTGGTTTTCTTTCGAACTACAGTAACACTGACCTCAGTTTAGTTTCGAATAACAGTTTGAAGGGAAGTAATGTCGTCTGTTTTTATCTCCACTATCAGTAATCTCTACTTCCTCTTGTGACGTCAATGGATAATTCGAGACTCCATTCGTAGCCACTGTTAATGTTAACGCATTGTCCGACATTTCCCTATAGATAGAACGGAATCGACGTCACTCAGGTCTCTTTGTTGTTTTGTGTGTTGGTACGAAATTTCCGGCTGGCGGATGTTAAGAGTTTTTAGCTAAGCGCAAAGCATCAATGTATACACTTATACACACACACACACACACACACAAAACATATACATACATATATATATATATTATATATATATATATATATATATATATATATATATTGTGCGTATGGCTATGTGGTCAAGTTGATATAACACTCGCCTTCGGAGCCGGGTTCAGGGTTTAGATCCCGCTCTGAGCGGCACATAGTTGGGTCCGTGGAAAAGGCTCTTTACTCGCATTCTGTCACGGTATTCAGGTGTATAATG
The DNA here is from genome assembly GCF_034508935.2 of Berghia stephanieae. NCBI lineage: Eukaryota > Metazoa > Mollusca > Gastropoda > Nudibranchia > Aeolidiidae > Berghia > Berghia stephanieae. The sequence goes on from NW_027622426.1 coordinate 697, forward strand.
AGTACCTGTCCGTTAGCAACGTTGTTTCTGTCGGGGGGGGGGGGGGGGGGGGGATTAATATTCCCTAATAACCGTCTTGTCACGTCCTATATGTTAAGTGTTACTGTTGGCTTTGGATCTCCTGTAAATAAAGCAATTGAGCAAGTTTTATGGTTATTGTGCTCTATAAATGCTTATATATTACGTAACATTAAGGCGATGAAGAAAATATAGAGCTCAAGTAAACGGCTGGTCGTATGGAACATAATATAATAATAATAAATTAATAAATTGAGCTTTATAAAGCGCAATATCCACTAAATGTGCTCAAAGCGCTTTACAAGAGTTCCCTGGTCAACAGCAACATTTAACTTGTAGGACGGGACATGACGCCTGTTATGGAACCATAATATTTGAGTTTCATAATGTACAGTTGCCTGTCATGTATCCTTTTTTTTTTTTTACTAACTCTCTTACAATATCAGTCACTGCCTAGCCCGACAGGTCCTCACATCTGAGTCAAGTGGGATAACATATATAAAGTGCCATATCAAAAGACACAGGACGGGACCAGCATTTTCCTCGATCAATGTCACCCATTCGGTTTCTGACCACGTTTAGCATTGCTTTACCTTTGTGACAAGACGGGACACCATACTATACTGCGGAGTTAACGAGTCATACAAGCTTATTTCTCACTCCAACTGTAAACTGAATTCAATTTTTTTCTTTCTTCTCAGGACTTGATACCTTTGCTGAGGTCTACAAATGACGAGAAAATCTTTGGAATGGCTGTGAGGTGAGTAAGGTCTAGCATTTGTGTCCTTTGCCATCTTGATTATAGAATGAATGCGTTTACAATCTGCTTCAGTCCCCTGATTATTGACTGAGCAATAACTTCAAGGTATGGGACAGGTATACCTCAATTTTGAGGCTGTTTACGAAGGTTTCGCTGAAACCGTAGCCATTGTTTACTTATAGTTAAAGCCTGACACAGTAGCCATCGTTAACTTATAGTCTGACATTGACCAGAACGTTTCGTCAAAATACAAGTCTTTGGCCACAAAAGAAAACAAATCGTGAGTTGTATTCAATAGTTCAACCAATGGGACCACTTGTTTCCATGAGCACTACTAAAGACAACTCAGCGGCTATGTGGTCAAGTGGTATGACACTCGCTTTCGGATCGGAAGTTCCTGGGTTCGAGCCTCGCTCAGCGCATAGTTGAGTCCTTGGAAATACACTTTACTCACATTCTCTCACCGTACTCCGGTGTAAAACGAGTACCTGGCCGTTAACAGCGTTGTCTTTGTCCGAAAAAATGTAATATCGCCTAACAGGCGTCATGTCCCGTCCTACATGTTAAATGTTGCTGCCAGGGACCAGTTGTAAAGCGCTTTGAGCACGTTTAGTGGATATTGCGCTATATAAAAACTCAAGAAAAAAATATATATGAATATATATGAATAATAGATAAACGACCGGATACATATAGAGAGAATAAGAAACGTGTACTTAGGCAGTAATTTGACCCTCAAGGGTCTACTCGTATGGGACAGGTATACCTCAATGTTGAGGCTGTTTACGAAGGTTTCGGAGAAACCGTAGCCATTGTTTACTTATAGATAGTTCGAAGATGACGTCACTCAGGTCTTTGTTATTGTTTTTTGCCATCCGCGTTTATGAGAAATACTCACTGAACTGTATTAACCCGACTATAAACGTTCATGGATAAACACAGTTTTGTGTGTTGGTCCGTTACACTTCCGGATGGCAATGTTATGAGCTTCTTAGCCAAGCGCATACTATCTATATAGCCTGACAC
>NW_027622426.1:5000-12910 GCF_034508935.2 Berghia stephanieae
TTGACGTTACCGGGGCTGTGAATCCCCCACTCTGTTGTGGATGGGTGGGGGTCTTTCGACCTCCCTTGGTGGGCAGGGAGGTCACTGTTGGTGTGTCTTTTATCCCCGCTATATCTGTTGTCTTTGTCTCGGAATGAGATTACTTTGTTTTGTCCTGGTCCTGGCAAGAGTCTTCAGCTGACGAGGAAAGAGTCAGATTTATAGTACATTATTAGTTTTGGGAGATGATATTTTTTCCCCTTGAAAATCATTTCTCTGTTGTGTTCCGTTGTAGTTTTTGTTTTGAATACATAAAAATTGAGTGTGTTCCTCTTAGTGAGCGTCTGTGCTGGAGTCTGGATGAGATTTTTAGACGAGTATGTCCCGGTTTCCAAAGCTTTAAACAGACATTTTCAATAGCTAGACTTTGAGATAGACGCTAGTTATAGCCACGTTACTCCGAGGTTTTCCACAAAGAACTTATGGTTTATTCTGACTATGTGGTCTAGTGATATGACACTCGCTTTCGGATCGGAGGGCCCTGGGTTTGAGCCTCGCTCGGCGCATAGTTGAGTCCTTGGAAAAAGCTCTTTACTAACATTCTCTCACCGTATTCAGGTGTAAAATGAGTAGCTGACCGTTAACAGCGTTGTCTCTGTCCGAAAAAAAAAATGTAATATCGCCTAACAGGCGTCACATGTCCCGTCCTAAATGTTAAATGTTGCTGTTGACCAGGGACCCCTTGTAAAGCGCTTTGAGCACGTTCAGTGGATATTGCGCTATATGAAAACTCAATTAAAAAAAAAAGCTCATTTTATGTTTTATGACATGTAAACCGATCAAATGTAGAAACGTTTGTTTTAAATCTTCGATTTAAAAGATATAATTTAATACATTTTCACCCACGATATGATCTGTCTGATGCAATGTGCACATTTTTTCATGTCTGATAACCAAGCGCGAATATGGGCTTGATTTAAAACATTTTTGTAATGGACAGTGTTTGTCGTCCGGTTTTGAGAATATTTCCATCACAACAATGAGTCCATAATATCCATTTGAGTTATCAGACCTGCAAATAAGTACACGTCGAAATATTTAAAAAATGGAGAGGAGAGGTAGTTTTTTTTTCTTTCTTTTTTTAGTTAAGAGAGAAGAAAAAACGAGGAGAGCTTAATAATAATATATAATAATAATAATAATAATAATAATAATAATAATAATAATATAAATAATAATAATAATAATAATAATAATAATGATGATGATGATGATAATAATAACAATAATAATAATAATAATAAAAAATAGGAAATAGAGGGGAAAAAACATGAGAGAGTAGTGTGGCGTCCTTGACATTACAATGTGACCCCGTGTAAAAAAAGTCACGAGACTTATAATAGGAAAATAGGTTGTTTGTTTTTGTTTTTTTTTTTTTTTTTTTTTCATGGAAAAAGAAATACACATAATAATTGGATTCAATAGTCTGATGTCACGCGCTCGGCAACGGGGCCATCTTGGTTCTAAACAAAGAAAATCATTACTTTTTATTCTTCATGCTGGCTAGAACTTTTCATTCCCTTTTCATATGCCTTGTGATCAGAATGTGTAAAAGTCAATACATGATCAAATTGATGGGGTTTTTTTCCTCTGGATACGCGTTTAAGTTCGCCGGGGAAATATTTCATACGGGCGTCCGCCATTGTTCCGATAGTTTAGAGCCAGTGTTACTAAGTTACCATACGTCATTAGGAAGGAAGTGACATTACGACTGTTGAAGACTATTTATTGATAAACAAGTTATTTGTCCCATTGCTGTGGTCACATGGCACTAACGTGATTCGTGATGTTACAGTCAAGACGTAGTGGCTAATTCTGGATGTCAAAGGTCACACCATTTCTTGCTGATACCCCTGGGCCACTCGTGTCTGCCCAGGTCGTTAGGTCACATAATATATGCAAAGGTCAAACTGGAATGCGTCGTAGATTTGATAACGAGGCGCCTTTATTCGATTCTCAGTCCGCGTTACCTAATAAAGAAGGCACGTTTTTGTTTGGTCTTTTATCTCATGTCTTCTGGGCATTTGCTGATTTTGTTTTTGTCTGTTTTTTTTTTGTTGTTGTTGTTTATTTATTTTTATTTTTTGATATTGTTTGTTTTGTTTATCTTTTTTTTTTTTTGTTTTTGTTTTGTGTTTGATTTTGTTTTCTCCTTTTCTTAGTTCTTTCTTTCTTTTCGGTTTGTTCTGGTCGACTTTCACATATCGTCGTTGATTTCACGTATGAGTGGCATTTGGACACTTTAGTGATATATAAATAATAAATATATAAAAAAATATATATATAAACAATAATTTAAATAATAGATAAACGACCGGATACATATAGAGACAATAAGAAAAAAAAAAAGAAAAAAAAAAGAAGAGCTTTTATAAAGCGCGATATCCACTAAATGTGCTCAAAGCGCTTTACAAGGGGTCCCTGGTCAACAGCAACATTTAACATGTAGGACGGGATATGATGCCTGTTAGGCGATATTACAATTTTTCGGATAAAGACAACGCTGTTAACGGCCAGGTACTCATTTTACACCTGAGTACGGTGAGAGAATGTGAGTAAAGAGCCTTTTCCAAGGACTCAACTATGCGCCGAGCGCGAGGCTCGAACCCAGGACCTTCCGATCCGAAAACGAGTGTCATACCACTAGACCACATAGCCGCACGTGTCCTAAGGCAGTAATTTGGTCCCCAATCAATACATGAAACCCGCTGGCTTGGATTTTATTATATTTTTGTTTTAAATTTGTCCTGCAAAGAATTAAATGATCATGACTTGTTTTCCAAACTCTAAAATTACTGGTTTTAAAGTGGATAGGGAGATATTGAGCATCATACAGTGATGAAAATGCGCGATATAAATACCATGTATTATTATTATTATTATTATTATTATTATTATTATTATTATTATTATTATTATTATTATTATTATTATTATTATTATTATTATTATTAATATTAATATTATTATTAATATTATTATTATTATTATCATCATCATCATCATTATTATTATTATTATATTATTATTATTATTATTATTATTTTATTATTATTATTATTATTATTATTATTATTATTATTATTATTATTATTATTATGATTTGGTATCTTGGGTACCGAGTTCGATCACCCGCCGCTGCGCTGTGTGGCTTTGAACAAGTCACCTCGCCCTAGCTTATTTTGCGTCGCTGTACTGCGGCTGGCGCCTGGGTTATTCCATCCAGTCTTCCCTTGGAATAGTCCCTAGAGAAAAAATTTCCCCTATGGGATGAATAAAGGGAACGTTATTTATTTATTATTATTTTATTATTATGATATATTGTAGCTTCACTTGAGAGAGAAAAAAGAGAGACCAGAGAGAGAGAGAGGAGGGAGAGAGAGAGAGAGAGAGAGAGAGAGAGAGAGAGAGAGAGAGAGAGAGAGAGAGAGAGAGAGAGAGAGAGAGAGAGAGAGAGAGAGAGAGAGAGAGAGAGGGAGAGAGTTAGTTAGTTTTCTTTTCTTGATTGCTTCTTGCTTCTAGATCATACTTGTATTAAGGAATTAATATTACCAATGTAATTTATTTTATTAACTTATTTTTCTCCAAATGTTTGTCCTCCCCCAGACTTTACTCGAGGATGTGGACAGACAGTGCCTCAACCACTGCGTCCTCTTCCTTCGTAATCTTCTACACATGCGACACGGCGCGGGTCAATGACGAGCACATGTTCATAGCACACCAGTGCTTGCTGAGGGTGAGTCGCTAGATAGTATCGAGCGGTTGCTGGTGGCTTCTGGTAGGGTTTGCCATACTGTCCTCCTAATGATATTTATTTGTTCCCTTCTTGTGGTATTCTGGCCTGGGCCTGGGGTTTTGACTACCTGCGTTTTTTGCCCAGACTCTGTCTGGAGTCCTTATTTTGTCAGATGTGAATTTGACTTATATTATATATGTTCATGTGCGTTTGTGTGTGTGTGTGTGTTTTTTTTTTGAAAATCGTGATATTATATTCTCTCTCTCTCTCTCTCTCTCTCTCTCTCTCTCTCCTCTCTCTCTCTCCCCTCTCTCTCTCCCTCCCTCCCTCCCTTTCTCTCTCTCTCCTTTCTCTCTCTCTCCCTTTCTCTCTCTCCACCTCTCTCTCTCTCCCTCTCCCCTCTCTCTCTCTTACTCTCTCTCCCCCCTCTCTCTCTCTCTCTCTCTCTCCTCGTTTACCCCTCACTATCACTCACTCTCTTGACATCTCTTTATATATATACATACACACCCGCTCTAACCCCCCCCCCCCTCTCTCTCCTCTATCTCTCACACACTTACACAGACACACCCACACACACAATCACACTTACACATCCTCACGTACAATCTATTGTCATCAACGCATCACAATATCAGACCTGCCAACTTGAAAATCTAAAAATTCGTAGATTTTAGGATATATAAGTGCGGCTATGTGGTCTAGTGGTATGACACTCGCTTTCGGATCAGAAGGTCCTGGGTTCGAGCCTCGCGCTCGGCGCATAGTTGAGCCCTTGGAAAAGGCTCTTTACTAACATTCTCTCACCGTACTCAGGTGTAAAATGAGTACCTGGCCGTTAACAGCGTTGTCTTTGTCCGAAAAAAATGTAATATCGCCTAACAGGCGTTATGTCCCGTCCTACATGTTAAATGTTGCTGTTGACCAGGGACCCTTTGTGAAGCGCTTTGAGCACGTTTAGTGGATAGTGCGCTATATAAAAGCTCAATTATTATTATTATTATTATTATTGTTATTATTATTATTATTATTATTATTATTATTATTATATTATTATTATTATTATTATTATTATTATTATTATTATTATAAAAGTAGTAGTCGCTATAGTTAACTTTATAGATCAACAATTTACCCTCACAATAATCAAATAACACTTCAAAACCCTTTAAATTATGTAGTGTGGAATCACCTTTCATTTCAATAGATAGTATGCGCTTGGCTAAGAAGCTCACAACATTGCCTTCCAAACTCTGTGTAACCTTGAACGTTTATAGTCTGGTAAATACATTTAGTAAGAATTACTCCGGATGGAAAAAAAAAAAAAAAAAAAAAAAAAAAAAAAAAAAAAAAAAAAAAAATAAATAATAAATAAAAACAATAACAAAGACACGGGTGACGTCAACTTCATACTATCTATAAGTTTTAATGACTTAGAGAAGCTCAGGATTTTTGAAATTGAAGCCAAAATTTCGTAATTCTATGGATTTTTCGTGGTAGTTGGCACGTCTGCAATATACAAAACAAGGCATCGTTCTTTTGTCCACTTCCTGACCTCCCATAGTGGACAGGAGGGGGGGGGGGGGGGGGGGGGGGGGGGGGGAGGGGGGATACATACTGTGTCTTCTATCCCCTTATATCTGTTTTCCAACATGCTTTCTGTCTTTGTCTTGGAATGAGATTACTTGGTTTTGTCCTGATCCTGGCCGGAGTCCTAGCTGGGAGGGAAACAGTCAAATGCATAGTTATTGTTTTTGGAGATGATATTTTTTTCCTTGTAAATCATCTCTCTGTTGTGTATTAGTAATTTTTTTTGTTTTTTTTTTTGAATGTATAATGTAGGCATTTGAGTGTATTCCTCTGTTGGATTTTGTACTTGTGTCCGGATGAGACAAACTAATTACATTGGTGGTATGCTCTTGGAATCTCCATCTGATCCCTATTTGTTCCCAGTTCCCCTATGTCTTACTTTTTCTTGGGGGCTTTAATTGCAATTCTAGAACTTTTTACTATCGGATTTTTTTCCTTTTTACTGGCGCTGATATAACCTAGATAGATGTGTTGCAAGCGCCCCTAAGACCCTTAAACAAAGACAAACAAAAGCATCTTTTGTCCACAATCACCAATGGAGACGGAGGACTCGATAAATAATGTATCTCCATAAGCTGAAGAGACACGGCCTTTTCAATTATTAATTAATCGACTATGACTATGGACAGTAATTCGATTCCAAGCCGAGGTCAGGCCATGGTCAAGGCCGTACAGACTGCGTCACTGATCAGAAACCGTCCTCAAATGAGTTGTCTAAACGATACGGTGATATATCATACGATGAGACCACGATATTGAGGAGGAGGTGGAGGAAGAGGACGACGAGGAAGAAGAAGAACTGAAAAGAAGAAGGAGAAAAAGAAGAAGAAGAAGAAGAGGAGGAGGAAAAGGGATGGAGGAGAAGAGCCCCCCGCCCCTCCCCCGGCCGGTTTTTTGTTTTTTTTTAGACATGAATGTGTCAGACAGAAGTGATTAATATATACACCCGTTTGTTATTATAAAAGCCGCTTTACATTTTAGATCTATTAATTTTTTGGAATTAAGTATATTGATTTAAAAAAAAAAATAATTTCATAGATTAATTATGCATTAATTCCTTTTCTTTGTTGTAAAATCGTGATTTATTGCTTTTGCCGCCTTTGACGAGGTTTATCAGCGTCAGTTTACAACGTGAAACACAATATCTACCGGTCATACCTGTCACTCGCTTATTTATTTAATTATTTATTATTTATTTATTGTTTGGGTTTTTTTATTTATTTATTTAAATTTTGTATGTGCTGTCGAAGCCGTTGTCGGCTTGTTTTATTAATTGCCTTTATGTTTTAAGTCACACACACTATCAAATAGTTTTATTAATTCCTGTCTATTTCTCTAGTCATAAAACCCTTTAAAAATAAAAGAAATAACGAAACAAATTCTATTTAAAAAAAAAAAACAGATTTTTTTTGGCAGTGCAATATCCACTAAATGTACTCAAAACGCTTTTACTGTGGATTCCAAGCCAAACCCAGTAACAATTACTATGTAGGACGAGGCATGATGACGCGTATATACGGTTGTTCTCTGAAAAAAAGACACGTAGGTATTTAAAATTTTTGGCCAGAAAACTCGTCCTTCAAAAATCGATCGATTAAAACCACCCCCATCTTGGCAAAAAAAAATTTAAAAAATAGATTAATAACATAAAATAAAATCTCAAACCTGTGACTTTGCGAACCCAGGTTTGAGAGTTTTTGCCAAGATGAGGGTTATTTGAATCGATCGATAGTTGAAGGACGAGTTTACTGGCCTAATTTTTAGATACGTGTCTTTCCATAGTACGGCAGTTAACTGGTTATTATCAATTTACGTGAAAACTGATTAAAAGTCAGAAATATTTAATTTTATTATCGTTATAATATAAGAAGGGCAACCAGCGTTTCTGATTACCACGCAGGGCTATTCGGATATGAAGGTCATATTATTATAATATGGCTGGTGATTATTTATTTATCTGGCATTGAACTCTTTGTTCTTTTACGCTGAGTTAAGGATATTATTAATTTGGTTGGAAATTCGTTTTATTATTATTATTATTATTATTATTATTATTATTATTATATTATTATATTATTATTATTATTATTATTATTATTATTATTATTATTATTATTATTATTATTATTATTATTATTATTATATTATTATTATTTATTTTATTGTTATTTTTTTATTATTATTATTAATATTATTTATTATTATTATTATTATTATTATTATTATTATTATTATTATTATTATTATTATATTTTTATTTTTATTATTATTGTTGTTGTTGTTATTCGAGGCCACTTAAGCTTTGGGAACTAAGGGGTGATGGGTATTGCTCACTCAAATATTAGATCATTGTTCCTTTTTACTGGATAGAGCTATTGGTTCACAATGAGTTCATTTTAAGCATCTCTCTCTCTCTCTCTCTCTCTCTCTCTCTCGCTCTCTCTCTATCTATCTATCATCTCCCTCCCTCTCTCTCTCTTTTGTTCCTCCTTTTTCTCTCCTTCCCCTTTTCCTCTCCTCCCCCCTCCTTTCTTTTTCTATTTTT
>NW_027622427.1:5000-12906 GCF_034508935.2 Berghia stephanieae
GCACACCTGAAATATATCGTAAGGATAGAGCTTTTATTTGTGAGTTCAAAGCTACATCAACACAATCCCAACAATCAACAACACCAAAAACGACAAACCACTCTCCCCCTACATGGACAAAAACAAATGTGCCAGCTTTAACGACGTTGACGCCAAACACAAACCAGGAGACATCACAGACATTATCTTTTACTACTCAAAAATTATCCAATGTTTCTAAGATGACTTTTACAACACCCGGAAACACTAAATCTACATCTCATCATAACACAACAAATACGACTAAAAAACCATTACCTACCACGTCAACATCAACGTCAAAGACAACCATCAAATCGTATCCAAGTTCAACGTCCAAACCAACGACAGCTACTACAGTCATCACAAGGCGCCACCACCACACCCTGCATTCTACTACACCCAATACTGCAACCAATGTGACTTCAACTTCACCTACAATCATCACGTCCTCCTCGTCCCAAACTACAACTTCCCAATATCCAACGAGAAGAGCAGCGGCAACTACCCAAGAAACAACCAGTCCTCAGCCAACGAAAACAAGTGTAACAGTAACAGTTCCGATGGACACAACAACAAAACATGTTTGTATTATGATCGTGTGTGAGCTGGAATGTGGATTGTCCGGATACGCCACAGACAGATATGGCTGTGTATCTTGTCAGTGTCAAAAGATTAGAAATAATGAAAATACTTTTGTGAAGGCTTTTCGTCAAGAACGCATGTTGAAGTTGTAAACGGAAACCTCACCACGACAATGTTTTTTTGTTTGGATTATTTTTTTTGTAAAGCGCTTTGAGCACATTTAGTGGATATTGCGCTATATAAAGCTCATTTTTTAAATTTTCCTGGCACCTGCCACGCGCTCAATCAACTTGTCGCAAATTTTGTGACCCCATTAAGGTGAAATTCTATTTATGTATAACTCTAAACTATTGATGGTATACATAATAAAATATTATTTCTGCCCACCAGATATATATACAGTTATATAATGCATAGACATATATGTATATATATATATATATATATATATATATATATATAATATATATATATATATATATATATATATATATATATATATAATATATATATATATATATATATAATATTGAATCGTGTTTGATACAAATATGGTACGAAAAGTGCTCGACATGTAGTAATGGAGCGAATTATTATTTAAAATATTTACCACAATGTTTGGGGCAGTCTACATCAATGTTTCAGGCTTAATTTGCCATCTTCAGGACTGAGTTGTTTTGTTGACTGTTGTTGATTCTTGAAGTGGTTCCGGTTTGAAGTTAATTAAGAGGAATTTGCGCCGATGGGGACACTTTCCGTAGATCTCATTTTTCATGTTGAGTGTGGCTTCATGAGGTTGTTTGATTATAGTATATTTTTCTTCCAGGCATAAGCTACATTGTTTTGATGTTGGTGTGTATCCTGTTGCTTTAGATAAAATTTTCCATGAAATGTTGTGGTCTATTTTGTTGTCTTTTAATTTCCAAATATGTTCGCTGAGTTTTGTGGATGTTTTTTTGTTAGTGTTTCTAAATGTTGAGGTGTGGAGGTTGTATCTTGTTTTGAAATTATTTTCTGTTAGTCCTACATATTTTTCTTGCTTGTTTGTTTTAGTTTATGTGACTGTGGCTTGGTAAATTAAACTTGATTCTAAGCATTGTTTGTTTAGCGGGCAATGTTCTTTATTTCTGCAGTTGCATTTTCTAGTGGGTGGGTTTTGCTCTTGTCGGTGGTTTATTAATATTTTTTTGTGTATGCGCAACATAGAACAAATAATTTCAAGCCACAACAAAAAAATATTAATAAACCACCGACAAGAGCAAAACCCACCCACTAGAAAATGCAACTGCAGAAATAAAGAACATTGCCCGCTAAACAAACAATGCTTAGAATCAAGTTTAATTTACCAAGCCACAGTCACAGAAACTAAAACAAACAAGCAAGAAAAATATGTAGGACTAACAGAAAATAATTTCAAAACAAGATACAACCTCCACACCTCAACATTTAGAAACACTAACAAAAAAACATCCACAAAACTCAGCGAACATATTTGGAAATTAAAAGACAACAAAATAGACCACAACATTTCATGGAAAATTTTATCTAAAGCAACAGGATACACACCAACATCAAAACAATGTAGCTTATGCCTGGAAGAAAAATATACTATAATCAAACAACCTCATGAAGCCACACTCAACATGAAAAATGAGATCTACGGAAAGTGTCCCCATCGGCGCAAATTCCTCTTAATTAACTTCAAACCGGAACCACTTCAAGAATCAACAACAGTCAACAAAACAACTCAGTCCTGAAGATGGCAAATTAAGCCTGAAACATTGATGTAGACTGCCCCAAACATTGTGGTAAATATTTTAAATAATATATATATATAATATATATATATATATATATAATATATATATATATATATATATAATATATATATATATATATACATATATATATTCTCATGAACATATATATATATATATATTATATATATATATATATATATATATATATATATATATATATATATATATATATATATATATATATATATATATATATATATGTTCATGAGAATCTTATATACATGGATAGTTTAGAGTGCTTGAAAATTAAGGAGCGCGAATTATATCTATTATTTCGGATCTTTTTTTTTAATTCTTTCGCCCACAAATTTGTTTCTGTCCCGAGGACGCCACATGATGACAGAAACAAATTTGTCAGTGAAAGAATTTTTTAAAAGGCGAGATCATGCACAGATAAAACAAAAATAATAGAGTGAAGATTTACAAAACGAAAATATATCATCTCCCAAAACTCATTTGACTGTTTCCCACTCAACCAGGGTTATATGGCCAAGGCCAGGATAAATCCAAGTAATCTCACTCCAAGATAAAGACAGAAAGCAAATTGGAAAACTAATACAGGGGATAGAAGAAGCAGTACACGAATGCCTCCCTGCCCACTATGGGAGGTCAGGATTCATAGAAGACGCAGTACACGAATGCCTCCTTGCCCACTATGGGAGGTCAGGATTCATAGAAGACGCAGTACACGAATGCCTCCTTGCCCACTATGGGAGGTCAGGATTCATAGAAGACGCAGTACACGAATGCCTCCCTGCCCACTATGGGAGGTCAGGATTCATAGAAGACGCAGTACACGAATGCCTCCTTGCCCACTATGGGAGGTCAGGATTCATAGAAGACGCAGTACACGAATGCCTCTCTGCCTACTATGGGAGGTCAGGAACCCACCCAGAAAGACAGAAAGCAAATTGGAAAACTAATACAGGGGGATAGAAGACGCAGTACACGATTGACTCCCTGCCCACTATGGGAGGTCAGGATCCCCACCCAGAAAGACAGAAAGCAAATTAGAAAACTAATACAGGGGGATAGAAGACGCAGTACACGATTGACTCCCTGCCCACTATGGGAGGTCAGGATCCCCACCCAGAAAGACAGAAAGCAAATTGGAAAACTAATACAGAGGGATAGTTGTTTTGTTTGTTTGTTTTTAAGGGTTTTACGGCGCTTGCAACACATTTAGGTTATATCAGCGCCAGTAAAAAGGAAGAAAATGGGACAGTAAAAAGTTCTTTACAATTACAGCACCCAAGAAAAAGTAAGACATAGGGGAACTGGGAACAAATAGGGATCAGATGTAGATTCCAAGAGCATACCACCAATGCACCTAGTTTGAGATCACCTATAAGTATCATCCAGACACAAGCAAAAAATCCAAAAGGGGAATACACTCAAATGCCTACATTATACATTAAAATAACAATAATACATTACAGAGAGATGATTTACAAGGAAAAAAATATCATCTCCCAAAACAATAACTATGCATTTGACTGTTTCCCTCCCATCTAGGACTCCAGCCAGGGCCAGGACAAAACCAAGTAATCTCATGCCAAGACAAAGACAGAAAGCAAGTTGGAAAACAGATATAAGGGGATAGAAGACACAGTATGTACCCCCCTGCCCACTATGGGAGGTCAGGATCCCCACCCAGACAGGGGATAGAAGACGCAGTACACGAATGCCTCCCTGCCCACTATGGGAGGTCAGGAGCCCCAACCAGAAAGACAGAAAGCAAATTGGAAAACTAATACAGGGGGATAGAAGACGCAGTACACGAATGCCTCCCTGCCCACCATGGGAGGTCAGGAGCCCCAACCAGAAAGACAGAAAGCAAATTGGAAAACTAATACAGGGGGATAGAAGACGCAGTTCACTAATGCCTCCCTGCCCACCATGGGAGGTCAGGAACCCCACCCAAGTAACCTGGAGGCATGATGTTCTACACAAATCTGTCCAATTTCTGTGACCTTGGGAAAACACCCCGCCTTGCTTTTGTTTTGTTTTTAAGGGTTTTACAGCGCTTGCAACACATTAAGGTCATATCAGCGCCAGTAAAAAGGAAGAAAATAAGATAGTAAAAAGTTCTAGAAATACAATTAAAGTGGCCAAGAAAAGAGAAGACAAAAGGGGAATTGGTGCAAATAGGAAACGTGTAGATTCCAAGAGCACACCGTCAAAGTACTTAGTTTGAGATCACCTAAAAGTCCCATTCAGGCACAAGCACAGGTCTTCACTAAGAGATCCACACTCAAATGTTTACAAATCATATATAATATAAATAAAACTCTACAATGCATAACAGAGAGATGATTTTCAAGGAAAAAATAATCATTTCCCAAAATTGACTAGACATTCAACTGTCTCCCTCCCAGCCAAGGACTCCGGCCAGGGTCAGGACAAAACTTAGTAATCTCATTCCAAGACAAGTACCTCCCTGCCCACTATGTGAGGTCAGTTTTTTTTTTGTTGTTTTTTTGTTGGTGTTTGTTTTTTTGTTGTTGTTTTTAAGGGGTTCACGGCGCTTGCAATACATTTAGGTTATATCAGCGCCAGTAAAAAGGAAGAAAATGGGATAGTAAAAAGTTCTAGAATTACAAATAAAGCACCCAAGAAAAAGTAAGACATAGGGGAACTGGGAACAAATAGGGATCAGATGTAGATTCAAAGAGCACACCACCAATGTATTTAGTTTGAGATCACCTATAAGTCTCATCCGGACACAAGCACAAAATCCAACAAAGAGGAATACACTCAAATGCTTACATTACACATTCAAAATAACAAATAATATAATAATACATAACAGAGAGATGATTTACAAGGAAAAAATAATATCATCTCCCAAAATTGACTATACATTCAATTGTCTCCCTCCCAGCCGGGGTCAGGACAAAACTTAGTAATCTCATTCCAAGACAAAGACAGAAAGCAAGTTGTAAAACAGATAGAAGGGGACAGAAGGCACAGTATGTACCCCCCCTGCCTACTATGGGAGGTCAGGAACCCCACCCAGATGAGAGGTCAGGAACCCCACCCAGGAAACCTGGAGGCATGAGGTTCTACACAAATCTGTCCCACTTCTGTGACCTTGGGAAAACACCCCGCCTGCTTTAGTTGATTTGTAGCGGTCTTGAGGCGAACATCAAACAAACAAACAAACACGGTCTTCTCTCATTTTAATTTGTTCAATTAAATTATAACAAAGGTAGTATAATTACATCAAAATAAAACGTAATAAATTATAATAGCAACATAAGAAGTCTACCAAGAATGACAATATGACATTTAAAGAAATTAATGAGTATAAAATATGAAAATAATACAAGATTTTTTAGGGCGTAAAGAAATGCAAATTAAACGAGGTAAAAATAATGTATGGATGGTTGTATGGGATGAACAACCTGTAAAACTAACACCTTAAACATTGCAACAATCAAACTTAGAATGAATAAAGAGTGGTAGCGTGGTGAAGAATGTAAATTGAGGAGGGCACAACGATATACACATAATTCTATTATAAAAGGAGGAATGAATGAATTGAAAGATGGATGGATGGATGGATTGATTGAGGATGAATAATTTGATTTTTTAAAAAGATGGACAGATGGGTGAATATTTTAATGTCGTGGTTTATCATTATATTGAAAGGGATGCAACTATTTCAGGCCATATAAAAGCCCCAGTAATGATGAGTAATGGGGTAGTCAGTCATTGTTTAAAAACGAATGCAAAGGGATTCAAGCATTTGTTTTTGTTGTTAGCTGAAGGAGGGTTTTGAGCCCAAAACTGTCCCGTGTTTGGTATTTAGTTCTATTTTGGAAATTGTAATATTCATTATCAGTGCTGATGGTGACAAAAAGTGAAAAAGAAGGAAAATGTTGAACGATTGCCTTTAAGCCCCATTTTTACTGAACTAAACCCCACTTTTAGAGGAATTGAGATGATAGACTATCATTGATACTCTAGCTAACTTCTGGAGAGTGGGAAACTGCACCTGTTTGTTCCACCACACATCAACTCTCTCATTGCTAGCACATTGTTTCGAGAAAATGTAAATTTTAAAAAAAAGGAAATCCCTCGTTTGTTTTTGTATGTTTTTAAGGGTTTTACGGGGCTTGTTTTTGTATGTTTTTAAGGGTTTCATGGGGCTTGCTTTTGTATGTTTTTAAGGGTTTTACGGGGCTTGTTTTTTGTTTTTAAGGGTTTTACGGGGCTTGTTTTTGTATGTTTTTAAGGGTTTTACGGGGCTTGTTTTTTGTTTTTAAGGGTTTTACGGGCTTGTTTTTGTATGTTTTTAAGGGTTTTACGGGGCTTGTTTTTGTATGTTTTTAAGGGTTTTACGGGGCTTGTTTTTTGTTTTTAAGGGTTTTACGGGGCTTGTTTTTGTATGTTTTTAAGGGTTTTACGGGGCTTGTTTTTGTATGTTTTTAAGGGTTTTACGGGGTTTGTTTTTTGTTTTTAAGGGTTTTACGGGGCTTGTTTTTGTATGTTTTTAAGGGTTTTACGGGGCTTGTTTTTTGTTTTTAAGGGTTTTACGGGGCTTGTTTTTGTATGTTTTTAAGGGTTTTACGGGGCTTGTTTTTGTATGTTTTTAAGGGTTTTACGGGCTTGTTTTTTGTTTTTAAGGGTTTTACGGGGCTTGTTTTTGTATGTTTTTAAGGGTTTTACGGGGCTTGTTTTTTGTTTTTAAGGGTTTTACGGGGCTTGTTTTTATATGTTTTTAAGGGTTTTACGGGGCTTGTTTTTTGTTTTTAAGGGTTTTACGGGGCTTGTTTTTTGTTTTTAAGTGTTTTACGGGGCTTGTTTTGTATGTTTTAAAGGGTTTTACGGGGCTTGTTTTTGTATGTTTTTAAGGGTTTTACGGGGCTTGTTTTTGTATGTTTTTAAGGGTTTTTGTTTTGTTTTTAAGGGTTTTACGGCGCTTGCAACACATTTAGGTTATATCAGCGCCAGTAAAAAGGAAGAAAATGGGATAGTAAAAAGTTCTAGAATTACAATTGAAGCATCCAAGAGAAAGTAAGACATAGGGGAACTGGGAACAGATAGGGATCAGATGTAGATTCCAAGAGCATACCACCAATGTACTTAGTTTGAGATCACCTATAAGTCTCATCCGGACAGAAGAACAAAATCCAACAAAGAGGAACACACTCAAATACTTACATTATACATTAAAAAATAACAAATATACTAATACATAACAGAGAGATGATTTACAAGGAAAAAAATATCATCTCCCAAAACAATAACTATGCATTCGACTGTTTCCCTCCCAGCCAGGACTCCGACCAGGGCCAGGAAAAAAAACTCAAGTAATCTCATTCCAAGACAAAGACAGAAAGCATGTTGGAAAACAGATATAAGGGGATAGAAGACACAGTGTGTACCTCCCTGCCCGCTATGGGAGGTCAGGATCCCCACCCAGTTTTAAGGGTTTTACGGGGCTTGTTTTTGTATGTTTTTAATGGGTTTACGGG
>NW_027622428.1:0-12822 GCF_034508935.2 Berghia stephanieae
TCTTAGCCAAGCAAATACTATCTATACTTCTCACAATGTGGGGTCATTCTGAGCCCACTTTGCAATGTGACCAATGGCCTCGAGCACATGGAATTGTAATTTAGATCATGCTCATTTAATCTAGATATAGAATTGATGATATATTGATCTACGATTCTCACAACATTGCCATCCGTTAATATCGGACCAACGCACCCGACTATATGTAACCATGAAGGTTTATAAATAGAACGAAGTTGACGTCACTCAGGCCTTTGATTTTGCTTTTGGCCATCCGCGTTTATGAGTCATTCTCACTAAACTGTATTAACCAGACGATGGTGACACCTAGTTTTGTGTGTTGGTCCGTTATACTTCCGATGGCAATGTTGTGAGCTTCTTAGCCAAGCGCATACTATCTAAAGATAGAACGAAGTTTACATCACTCCGGTCTTTGTTATTGTTGTTTTGCCATCCGCACTATCAATAGATAGTGTGCGCTTGACTAAGAAAATCACAACATTGCCATCCTGAAGTAAAACGGACCAACACACAAAACTGTGTTTAACCATGAGCTGTTATTCTAGTGAGAATTACTCATAACATGGATGACAAAAAACAATAACAAAGACCTGAGTGTCTATACAACTTCATTCTATCTATAGATAGTTCGAAGATGACGTCACTCAGGCCTTTGTTATTGTTTTTGTCATCCGCGTTTGTGAGTTGTTCTCACTAAACTGTATTAACCAGACTATAAAAGTTCATGGCTACACAGAGTTTGTGTGTTGGTCCGTTATACTTCCGGATGGCAATGTTGTGAACTCCTTGGCCAAGCGCATTCTATCTATAGATAGTTCGAAGATGACGTCACTCTGGCCTTTGTTATTGTTTTTGCCATCCGCGTTTGTGAGTTGTTCTCACTAAACTGTATAACCAGACTATAAAAGTTCATGGTTACACAGAGTTTGTGTGTTGGTCCGTTATACTTCCGGATGGCAATGTTGTGAACTCCTTGGCCAAGTGCATTCTATCGTGTAACCATGAACTTTTATAGTCTGGTTAATACAGTTTAGTGAGAACAACTCACAAACGCGGATGGCAAAAACAATAACAAAGGTCTGAGTGACGTCATCTTCGAACTATCTATAGAGGAACGAAAATGAGCGTCACTCATCGCTTTGTCATTAAGATAGCAATTTTGTGACCACTCAATAAATTCTATCAATCAGACTATATAAACGTTTACGGTTACTCATAGTTTCACGTGTGTTGGTACAGTATATCCGGCTGGCGGATGTTATGCATTTTACCTAAATGCATAGCATCAATTGTTTCTCTTCGAATGCAGGATGTTGTCACGTGTTTATATCCCTAACACACTCACGCTGCCATCACTACAACAAAGGCATAGTACTCACCCACACGCTCACTCTAATCATAGACAGACTGATCTGATCTGTGTTCAATAACTCTATAATGCCGTTTTAATCGACTGTTCGATTACTTCCATCGATCCCAATGAGAGAGATAGAGAGAGAGAGAGAGAGAGAGAGGGGGGGACATTGAGAGAGAGAGAGAGAGAGAGGGAGGGGTGGGGAGAGAGAGAAAGAGAGGTAGAGAGAGATAGGGACATTGAGAGAGAGAGGGGGGAGAGAAAGGGAGAGACAGTGATATTGAGAGAGAGAGTGAGAGAGAGGGACATTGAGAGAGAGAGAAAGAGGGGGGGGGAGAGAAAGGGAGAGACAGTGATATTGAGAGAGAGAGAGTAAGAGAGAAAGAGAGAGAGACAGAGAGTGGGAGAGAAAGAGACAGAGAGAGACAGAATACTAGAGAGAGGGGCACAGAGAGAGAGAGAGAGAGAGAGAGAGAGAGAGATGAATCACACACACACACACAAACACACACACACATACAGAGAGAGAGAGAGAGAGAGAGAGAGAGATTGTAATGAAAGAGGTGGATGGAGATCTAAAGGGAGAAAGAGAGAAAGAGAGAGTTATAGAGAGAGAGCGTGAACGAGATGGAGAAATCTAGAGAGAAAGAAAGAAAGAGAGAGAGAGGGAGAGAAAGAAAGAAAGAGAGAGAGAGAGAGAGAGAGAGAGAGAGAGTGATATATCACATCACTAAATCAATGTTTTCTGACGATTTTCAATGTTTGTCCCAAGCAACCATTTCAATTTATTTTTATAAAAATTTTTATTCTCTATTGTCTTCTGGCACTTTTCTACTCACTTCATATCTTGTTGTTACCAACATAAGTGCCTGCTCCACTCACTTTGCTGAATTAAAAATTCACCCCATACACCGGAGCATACTCAATGTCTCAATCGTTTCTATGTTATATGTTTGTGATGAGAATATTGGCTATTAAGCTTAACTGCTGGTCAAAATTACTTCGCGATGGTGGTGAACGAATCGGCGATCTCAAGAAGTGGGTGAGAGAGGGATCTAGAAATGACTTTGGGTTTGAAACGAATATTTTTGTGTTCGTGGATAGCTCACACGGTAGAGCCACGCTCTCACCTGCCAGGCGGAGTTGTCGTACCAATAAGGTCGCAGGTTCGAACCCCACCACCGCCGCGAAAAAATTTTTTATTCTCTATTGTCTTCTGGCACTTTTCTACTCACTTCATATCTTGTTGTTACCAACATAAGTGCCTGCTCCACTCACTTTTCTGAATTAAAAATTCACCCCATACACCGGAGCATACTCAATGTCTCAATCGTTTCTATGTTATATGTTTGTGATGAGAATATTAGCTATTAAGCTTAACTGCTGGTCAAAATTACTTCGCGATGGTGGTGAACGAATCGGCGATCTCAAGAAGTGGGTGAGAGAGGGATCTAGAAATGACTTTGGGTTTGAAAGGAATATTTTTGTGTTCGTGGATAGCTCACACGTAGAGCCACGCTCTCACCTGCCAGGCGGAGTTGTCGTACCAATAAGGTCGCAGGTTCGAACCCCACCACCGCCGCGAAAAAATTTTTTATTCTCTATTGTCTTCTGGCACTTTTCTACTCACTTCATATCTTGTTGTTACCATCATTGTAGCCCATTGTCCCGCCTTGACCCAACCCTCGACCTATGACCTTTAAGGTAGTCCAGGTGATGGTTGGCTGGTCTAGTGGTGGACACTGGTGGACGCTCACAGATGTTTATGGATTAGGGGCATTGTCTACTGATAGTACTGGTCTGCTCACAGCCAAAGCTCGATACATTCTACTGGGCCTTTCGTTTTTTTCTCTATATAACAGTACCCCTGTTGTCAGGCTGTAATGATATGCAGATGTCGGTGACAATCAAAGGCATTCCTTTCTCGTCTTTCCCCCAACCGTTTCCCCATCGGGTGGGGAAGTGATGTCACTTTTACGTCATCAAAGAAATTCCTTAACTGACCGGCTCACCAGTAAGACGACCGTTCTCCCGACTATGCTGTCTTTAAAGTAATGGATACGGTTAAGATACTGCTATTTACTACGAAGATAATTTTTCCCACACAAAAACGGTCAAATTTCACCCATATCCACAAGTTGCAGCTTGAAAAGGAAAGGCAACTAGTAGAATACTGCTATTTTGCTAGGAAGAAGTGTCAAGAAGTTAAGTCATAGTTGGTGTGTGGGTAGTGCTGCCAGATGGCCACATGTATGCTCAAAATTGACACACAGAGAATCGCGTATATATTATAAATTAAAATTTTCTTTTAAAAAATAAAAACAAATCTTTTCCTAGGTTAGTCCATAAAAAAAATCAAAATCGATGTCTTTTAAGGAGGTCAAAGTAATTGAAGTTTTTGGCCACGTGGGGTTCTATTTGGTCACTTTTGCAGTCTAAATTGGCTTCGAAGAACTCTGGCCATCTGGCATCCCTGTTTGTGAGAACAGAAGTTTAAGTATAAAACAATCTGCATGTTTGCCTCTTTAGTTTGTAAACTTCCAAAGCAAGCGGTTGTGTATCATTCGTTTTTAAATGGAATTGTTATAATTGATAGATTTCAGTGGATTACACGATGTGCAACTGTGCTTATGGTAGTCATTATCACATCAATATGTTTTTACTTTGATTCCTAACATGTTACATTTACATGTTCTTGAAGTGAGTTAAAATTACAGGATCAAATAAAAATATATAGAAATACATGTCGCATAACCAAAGCATAATAATAATATTACTATAACCTCCCTGAGTCAGAATTAATCATAGTCATAGTGAGAGTCATAGAAAATAGAACGATTCAAGTGAAATTAATTCATTATTTGTGATGGAACACGGATTACACTAACTACAGAAATGGTGAGTATTGACCAAATAAAATCCGAAACTTTTGTGTATATGAACCTTGTAACACACACTTTTGAACAGAAAACACCCCCTCCCCCATACAACCCCCCCCCCCACACACACACCCATAACACCCCCAACCCCCCCCCCCCCCTTCCACCTCTCTTCCCAACGCAACATCATACATTCTCAATACGAATTGAACTAGTGAGGTGGAGTCTACATTCATTGTGATTTGTTTGGGTAATTAAAAAATTAATCTCCTTCCACTGCTCCCCCCCCCCCCCACCCCCAACCTCTCTCTCTCACTCTCTCTCTCTCCTCTCTCTCTCTCTCACACACACACACACACACACTCACATTCACTAATTGACGCAATGACAATCATAAATTAGGCAATGACGGATCAAATGTAGCGTGCACTATTTATTGGCTTTGTCTATCTTGCCCTCCTCTTCTCCCAAACCTCTCATCTCCTCTTGACTTGAATATGCGGATGACTGGGTTTTTATTGACTTATCATGAGTAATTAATGGTCAATATACTAAATAGCTGGTGTCTGGAAACTGAACGTCAATAATGGCATTTTTCAGACTTAGTTTTTGTTCTCTACCTATCTCTCTGTCCGCAGTCTATGTTGGTTCCTCTCTCTCTCTCTCTCTCTCTCTCTCTCTCTCTCTGTGTGTGTGTGTGTGTGTGTGTGTGTGTGTGTCTGTCTCTCCCATTTTATTGTGAGAAAAATAGACGGGGAAAAGTATGGAGGGAGGTCGAGAGTGAGTGAGTGAGAGAGAGAGAGAGAGAGAGAGAGAGAGAGAGAGAGAGAGAGAGGATTATTTGATTTGATATGACGGAGAATACACGTACGAAATACTATTAAAGAGAGAGAGACACAGAGAGGGAGAGAGAGAGAGAGAGAGAGAGAGAGAGAGAGAGGATTATTTGATTTGATATGACGGAGAATACACGTACGAAATACTATCAAAGAGAGAGACACACACAGAGAGGGAGAGAGAGAGAGAGAGAGAGAGAGAGAGAGGATTATTTGATTTGATATGACGGTGAATACACGTACGAAATACTATCAAAGAGAGAGAGAGAGAGAGAGAGAGAGAGAGAGAGAGAGAGAGAGAGCTATGAAGATATTGTTGTGGATGAGAACAATAAAGAGAGGAATAAGAAAACAAATAAATTGTGTGGATGAATAGATAGATACATGATAAATATAAACATAGATATGAAGGTAGATCGATTGATTTTGTCGGTAGGTAGATGGATGGATGTATGTATGAAGGAAAAGATGGGTGAATTGATGAAAAGGTGAAACATAAAGAGAAAGATAGATAGATAGATAGATAGATAGATAGATAGATAGATAGATAGATAGATAGATAGATAGATAGATAGATAGATAGATAGATAGATGGATAGATAGATAGATAGTAGATAGAAAAGCGGATGATAGAGAGAGAGAGAGAGAGAGAGAGAGGGGGAGAGAGAGAGGAGAGAGAGAGAGAGAGAGAGAGAGAGAGATGTAGTACCATATACCTGTCCCAACAACGATCAAGCCCTGGGACTTAAACCACCCCTATCTCTCGCGCTCTCTTTCTATCTCTCTCTCTCTCTTTCTCTCTCTCTCTATCTCTGTGTGTTTCCTTATCTCTCTCCTTATCTCTCTCTCTCTCCCTCTGTGTATGTGTATGTGTGTGTTTCCTTCTCTCTCTCTCTCTCTCTCTCTCTCTCTCATTTATCAATTCCGGGAATCGGTAACATCTAAAGATGGATGAAAAGAAGAATAAGGAGGAAGAGGCGGAGAGGGAGGTGGAGAAGTGGGAGTTGAAGATAAAGAGAAAATAATAATGAAAAAAATATAGAGACATAAATAGATAGATAGATAGATAGATAGATAGATAGATAGATAGATAGATAGATAGATAGATAGATAGATAGATAGATAGATAGATAGATAGATAGATACATAGATACATAGATAGATAAATACATAGATAGATATATAGAGACATACAGACATACAACTTGATAGATAAATACAACCAAAGATAACATATTGCACTGTATGTATTTGTCCCGATGGTTGTCCGGCCCCGTAGGCCGGCCCCGTAGAACGTAAAATTTCGTCGGCGACTCGTCCTCCTATATAAGAAGTCACTGATTAGGGGTCAATGCCGTAGAAGTTTGTTAGTGACATTGTTGGTGGCGTCTTCTCTGGTGGGTGCTGGTATTGTTAGACGTTATCAAGTATGCTCTGGTTTATGGGATGAGATTGGAGAGGACAGATTTGTATTGGGGTTCCTGTACAACTTCTCTATCAATTTGTTAATATATTTGAAAAGAGTAAATCTCCTCTCTCTCTCTCTCTCCTCTCTCTCTCTCTCTCTCTCTCTCTCTCTCTCTCTCTCTCTATTATGTATATATATATATATATATATATATATATATATATATATATATATATATATATATCCCTCTCTATCTATCTATCTATCTATCTATCTATCTATCTATCTATCTATCTATCTATCTATCTATCTATCTATCTATATCTATCCGTTTGTTTGTCTATCTATCTATATATCTATCCATCTATCTAATATTTATCTATCTATCTATCAAATATCTATCTATCTATTTATTATCTATCTATCTTTGTATCTATCTATCTAATACCAATCTATCTATCTTTCCTTTTCCCCCAAAAAATGTTATTCATTGTTTCTTTAAAACACAATGTTTTCACTGACATTAAGCGTTTAAACGATGCACACAAAGTTTTGTGTGTTGCATGGTACCATTTGGTGGTCAGAGCAGGTGAGTATTTTAACTAAACGCATAGAATTAATGGTGTTGAAAGGTAGACAGATGTTCAAGAAATTAAAAACCGGGTAAAATTTCAGATTTCGATGTTGACATTTTTCCACACGGTGAGAATGAATGGAGCATCATCATCATCATCATCCCCACAATGGACTTGTCCAAGGATGCAAAGACGGGCGTTGGTCTCATGATAAAATGTCCATCAACGTGTTATGGCTATGGTCGCCTTTGAACTCTGACCGCCCATTGTCACGGGCAGCTGTCCGTGAGAACGACAGGTCGTTCAACTAGGACCATTGTGAGTACCCCCTTCATTCCCTACTCTCTCTCTCTCTCTCTCTCTCTCTCTCTTCACTCTCATTTTCTCTCTTCTTTTATTTCTCTCTCTCTATCTCTCCCCCTCCCCTTTCTCTCTTTCTCTCTCACTATCTCCTCTCTCCCCCTCTCTTTCTCCCTCTCTTTTTCTTTCTCATTCTTTCATCTCTCTCTCTCTCTCTCTCTCTCTCTCTCTCTCTCCCCTCTCTCCTTCCCTTCCACTCTCTCTCTCTCCCTCTCTCTCTCCTTTCCTCCCACTCTCTCTCTCTCTCTCTCTCTCTCTCTCTCTCTCTCTCTCTCTCTCTCTCTCTCCCTTTCCCTCTTTCTCTTCCACTCTCGCCATGGATCAAACAAGTTCTCACCAACGTTTATTTCCTTACACCCACAAATCAGCCTAACAGTTACACTTCACATAACAGATGTTCAAAGATTTCCCTTCTGGTGTTCAATTTTATACATTCTATACAGTACGCTATTAATAAGAAATGAAGTCCCCATCGTCCCCGCGAAGTTTTTATTCTCTGTTATCTTCTGTCACTTTCCTACCCACGTCATTTCTTGTTGTTATCAACATAAGTGCCTGCTCCACTCACTTTTCTGAATACATAACGCTATACTATAAAATGTCCTTTTTTTTTTCTTTTTTTTTACTAACACTCAATACAATCAATATCCGTCATTGTATATCTGAGTCGAGTAGAGCAATGCGTGTAAAGTACCTTATACAAAAAACACAATGTTGGAACCGGAACTTTCCACGACCACTGTCACCCATCCAACTACTGACCACGATTAACATCGCCTGACTGTTGTGTTAAGACAAGACACCTTACTACTAAACCACAGAGCCACAAAATATGTCTATAGTTTGGGCGATGTGGTCTTGTGGTATGACTCTCGCTTTCGGATAGGAAGGTCCTGAGTTCGAGCCTTGCTCGGCGTGTAGTTGAGTCCTTGGAAAATGACCCTTTACTCACATTCTCTCACGTACTCATGTGTAATTTGAGTACCTGGTCGTCAACCGCGTTGTTTCTGTCGGAAAAAAAATTGCAATATCGTCTAACAGAGGTCATGTCTTGTTCTACATATTACGTGTTGCTGTTTGGCAACGGGACCCAATGCAATGCTCTTTGAGCACGTTTAGTTGATATAGGGCTATATAAAAAGCTAAAGTTATAGTTGACGTAAAAATTGTTTTTTTTTTGTTCGTTAGTTTTCTGGATTTCATTTTGACGCAACGAGAAATAAAGTTGACTTATAATTGAACGAGAACATTCTCCATTAACATATACAGATGAAGAGTGCTTTTCCAAAACTCCCTAATTTCATTTTTCCCATTTTGAGATATTGAGGACTATTTCCCATAAAATGTCTCATCCGGTCTTTCATTTTATCATATTCAAACTTCAACTTTACACACAACTAGTGTAATTTGATGCTTGAAATAAAGTTTGCGTTTCAATTTATCTCATGGATGGAAAATCTCAAAAAGTAGAAAAATCGACTTAACGAGTTTTGGAAAACTAGACTTTAGATCATCTTTCCTGTCCGCCTTCCAACACCTGATTAATTTAACCTATATCACTAACAAATACATTTTGGCCAGAAAACTCATCCTTCAAATTATATCGATCGTTTTAAATCGAGCGATATTTGAATGACGAGATATCTAGCCAAATATATAAATACGTGTTTTTCCAGAGTACGATCATCTCATCTGATTACATCGATTATCTAACACCATTCAGGAAATCAAAGAGTTTTTTTTTTCACATCCGGTGTTCAATTCTTTTTTGGAGGGAGGGGGTTGGGGTTGTTGGTGGGGGGGGGGGGGAGATGAGATTAAAAGACGAGCACACTCCATTATAAGCGGGTATGTGTCAAGCTCGGTCATTTTGTGTCTCTTTAAAGCGTAGAAAAAAATTCTTAACACTTTCATATTTGGTTTTCTCTGGAAAGTTTCAAGTTTAATGCTACTACTACTACTACTACTACTACTACTACTACTACTACTACTACTACTACTACTACTACTACTACCAATACTACTACTACTACTTCCTACAACGTGTCTTATAAGAGAAACCAACTTGATACTAAGCTGCTAGAAGCTGTGGACTGTAAACGGTATGAAACAAAAACCAATATATAAATAGAAACAAGAAGAAAAAAAACCCTTGAGCTTCTATATAGCGTAATATCAACTAAAGTTGCTCAAGGCGCTTTACAAAGAGACCCTAACAAACCTGGGACCTATATCAAGCAGTTTAGACCACCCTCATCTTTTCAAAAAATGTTCTTGTTGATGGTAATTCAAATCAATCGATACATGTGAGGGACGAGTTTTCTGTCCAAATTCTTTTTAAATACGCGTCTTTCTGGAGAAACGGCAGTTAATTGTTTAAAAGAAAAATATCCTTCAGCATGCTAGCAACTCCCTACACTAACACCCTTCCCGACTCGCTTCATTCAGGGTTTGTTTTTTGTTTTTGTTTTCTTCTTTTGCTTTTGCTTTTTTTCATTTTATTCTTCCTTCCCACTCATTCCTTCCCACCACCCCCGATTCCATTTTCCCTGAGGGGACGGCTCCCTCTCCCCTCCCCCCCCCCCCGTCCCCCCCAAACACACCCCCACCCCCACCCCAACCCCTTCAATTCAGTTCCCCTTCCCCCCCCCCCCCCCCCCCCCCAATAACGTATAAGACTAGTTAACGTCACATCTAAACCCCATCGAGTGGTCTCCCCTGCCTCCATCCACGTCACAATAAATCACATTCAAAAACGGCCTCCAATACTGCTGTACTCATCAATAACAAAAAATACATTTTTTCAATTTTGGCCAGAAAACTCGTCCTTCAAATATCAAAATATTAAAATGACCCTCGCCTTGTAAAAAAAAAACTCTCAAACCTGGGACTTCAATAAAGACTTCGAAGAAGTCAATGTTTGAGAGTTTTTGACAAGATGAGTGCTTTTTAATGGATCGATAGTTAAATTTGAAGGACGGGTTTTCTGGCCAAAATTTAAATACAGGTTTTTCCAGAGTACGACAGAACACTCGTGGCCCGAAAAACAGGATCCTCCACAAATAAATAAAACCCCGGGATTAAATTGGCTCCCGTCATCATTGCCTGCTTTTTCTCTATATTCAGTAACAAAAAACATTTTCAAAAAAGGAATATTTGGCCAGAAACTTTCATTACAATTTTTGATCGATTAAAATTTCCCGCAAACTTGTGAAAAAGTCCAAAACTTGACATTTTTAGAGAAATTCCAGATTTGACAATTTTTTAACGAGTTGATTGCCCTTTTAACCGATCGATATTTGAAGAACGAGTTTTCTGGCCAAATTGGATAAAGTGTTTTTTTCGCAATTTTTGGCAGTTTTTGCATCTTATGTCCCCAGTGTGGAAAACTGTAACGTTGAAATGTGTTTACAAATTGCCGTCCAAAGTTTCAACCCATTACAATATTGTGTTTGTTTCTTTTCTTTGTTCTCCTCTAAATTCCTCTGTTATTGGAATTTGTTTTCTAAAGCCTCCCAAACCCCCTTCCCCCTCCCCCTCCCAAATCGTGTTCTTCGCGTTTTTTTTTCTTCTTCTATCCTTTCCTTTCCTTTCTTTCCCCTTTCGATCTCTCATTCCCTTTCCCCCTTCTCCTTCATTTCCTTCGCCCCCGTCTTCCATCCCTCCCCAACTTTTCCACTTCCCCTACACCTCCTCTCCATTCTACTACTACTACTACTACTACTACTACTACTACTACTACTACTACTACTACTACTACTACTACTACTACTACCACTACTACTACTACTACTACTACTACTACTACTACTACTACTACTACTAGTACTACTACTACTACTACTACTACTACTACTACTACTACTACTACTACTACTACTACTACTACTACTACTACTACTACTTCTTCTTCTTCTTCTTCCTCTTCATCATCTTCTACTTCTTCTTCTTCTTCTTCTTCTTCTTCTTCTTCTTCTTCTTCTTCTTCTTCTTCTTCTTCTTCTTCTTCTTCTTCTTCTTCTTCTTCTTCTTCTTCCGGTCCCAAATCCCACCCACAGACCAACCCATCTCAACGCGGTCATTTCTTTAACGGTCAATTTCACACAGCAACACAACAATCTCCCACCCTTCAAAGCCAGGGGTGATTTGAAGGCTTCTGCTAATTGCCGACTACAATCCACGCTAAATTGCACTTAAGAAGGATGTACTCCAGTAAGAGGACAACAACAAAAAAACACTTTTTTTTTCATTCTGGTCATACATTTCTTTTTAGAAATTTGTGTCATTTTTGGTCTAGTGGTATGACAGTTGATTTTCGATCGCTAATTCACTGGTTCGACTCCCACTCTGGTTTTCACAATAAAGACATTATCACACCTCACTCAGCCAGGTGTAAGAAGAGTACATAGCGGCAACAGCGTTGTCTCTGTCGAAAAATTGTCATAATGAGCACTGTCGTCCTTCGTACTGACAAGTACTTATTTTACACACGCGTGCGGTGAGATAATGTGAGTGAAGTGTAAGTGCGTGGCTCAGCGGTACGGTCTTTGCTTTTATGGGTTCGTGGATAGCTCATACTGTAGAGACACGATCTCCCCGGCCAGGCGGAGTTGTCGTACCAGTACGGTCGCGGGTTCGAGCCCCCATCGCCGCCGCGAATTTCTTATTCTCTATTGTCTTCTGGCACTTTCCTACTCACTTCATTTCTTGGTCTTTGCCTCGTACTAAGCTCCTATACTAGTCGCGCTGTGTGGCCTTGAGCAAGTCACCCCACCCTACCTGTGGCAGACACCTGGGTTATTCCGTCTTTCCTTGTTTATCCCTAAAGACAATTTCCCCTATGGGATGGATAAAGGAATCCCCCTCCCCACCCCCCAAGAAACTATCTGTTACCCACCCACATCGGAATTCGAACCAAATACCCACCAATCCGGAGACTAGTGTTCAACCACCTGAGCTCAAAGCGGCCCCCAGACAGATAGAGACGTTTTGATGGGTATCTAGTTAGT
The DNA here is from genome assembly GCF_034508935.2 of Berghia stephanieae. NCBI lineage: Eukaryota > Metazoa > Mollusca > Gastropoda > Nudibranchia > Aeolidiidae > Berghia > Berghia stephanieae. The sequence continues at coordinate 12,443 of NW_027622428.1, forward strand.
TTCTCACGAGAACATGACAAACGATTTTCGTATCTGCCAAGAAAAATAAAAGAAGTTAAGTCCACGCTAGATTGCACTTAAGTAGGTCCACACATCAAAGTGGTCAGTCCGATTTGGCCACAATGACCCATGGTCTAGTCATAGTCCAGTTGTCCTGAGTTCTACCGTACTTTGAAAAAAAAAACATATTTAAAAGTTTGGCCAGAAAACTCGTCCTTCAACTATCGATCGATTTAAATGACTCTCATCTTGGCAAAAACTCTCAAACCTGGGACTTAAGGAAGATTTGTTGAAGTCCAAGGTTTGAGAGTTTTTGCCAAGATGAAGGTCATTTAAATCGATCGACATTTAAAGGACGAGTTTTCTGGCCAAATTTTAAA
>NW_027622429.1:0-12900 GCF_034508935.2 Berghia stephanieae
GGCAAAAAATTAAAACCCAAAAAAATGCGCCCTATTTAAAAAGAAGGGGAAATTTTTGGGGAAGGAAGGTAGGTAGGAATGGCATGTTTTTAAAACTAATGCTTCAATTGAAGTGATCAAAAACTGGTTTCCCACCTACCTCCATCAAGGAAGAGAACGGTATGTGGGTTAATTTAATTTTCCACAGGGCTTTTAAAGGACATGGCAAAGATCATGGGGCCGATCAAAGGTTGCTAAGAAAAAACAATTTTATGGGCCCGGAACAGCAAAAAGGTTTGATACTCCAAGGCCTTCTTTGCACACCACCAGCCTAGCAATCCCTGTTTCAAAGGCTTTTCAACTCGACCCCGATGCATCTGATTTTGCGATGGTGCAGAGCCCCTCCAAGTAAAGATGGAGTGGAAGAGCCATTCCTAGGAGTTTTACCCAAAACCCCCAACAAAGGAATACTGTCCACCAAAAAAGGAATTTTAGGTTGAGGTTTACCAACCATTGGGGAATTATTTTTGGAAAGGAATTCCTCCTGCGCACAAAATCTAAAAAGCCCACCTGGCTGATGAATTTTAAAAACCGAAGGCCAATTGCTAGTGTTAGAGGCTTCAGTTTTTCCCCATAAAAATTGAACATAGCCCTGGGGCTAAATCAAAATCAGAGCGCTGTCAAGACACCAGAGCAGCCACATTTTTTCCTCACTATGCAGAAACAAAGACTTGCAGAACTTCCTTGCGGTGGATGCAATTATTGTACCGGATACAGGAAATTGGACAAAATTTTAGATGACTAGATGTTTGGGGCCCCCTTCCCCCACGTGCAACCCAAAGGGAAAAAGCCTAATCTGAAGATTAACAGGGGGTTCCCGATTGTGTTCGAGATTTTTCCCAGTAACCCACCTATAACCGATAGACCCCGGGGATGTCTCATTAAGACAAAACAAAAATGGAAAGAAACACAAACCCCAAAGACCCCCTTAGCTAGTGTTCCTAGTCGATTGGTTGAAGGACAAATCATCACGACCCATGCAGACCTCAGGCTTGCCTAACGCTGCTCAAAATACTACTGGCTAAATAGGAAATCTTTTCTACTTACAAGATGACCCTCATATACAAAAGAAGCGGATGAGGGGAGACTATAACGTAGGACCCCCCAAGTTTGAAAGAGAGGTTTTAAACTTGTGTCACAGATCCCAGGTGCAGGACATCAAAGGAGGTCCAAACGAACGAAATGAGTGTTAAGGCATCCTATTATGGTTATAAGCTTTCTAGAGATGTCAAGCAATATGTTCAAGAATGCTCAGCGTGCAACCAAAAACAAAACATGGAAATAAAAAGACACCGACAAACATTAGTACAAGACCATGCAAGGCTATACCATTGGAGAAGTTGCATATAGATTGCCTAGGACCCTTGACTAAGGACCCGAGATGGTAATGGTACATCCTCGTTATATCGTAGATCAATTCACCAAATGGATTGAATTCATACCTCTACCCTCCAGGGGAGCAGAAATCAACACGCATGAGCAGCCAGTTAAGATTTTTTTCAAGATTTGGATACCCCTTTGGAATATTAGGTCAGACCAAGTTAGAATTTTGTGAGCAGTCATTTTAAGGAGATGTGTTGGCTCCTCCATATTAGAAAGATAAGCAACCACCGCTTACAGACCATCCGCCAACGGCCAAAGCAGATCGGATGATTAAAACACTGATGGCAGCAGTAAGAAGCATCTTTCAAGCAGAGCCAAATACCTGGGTTGAAATACGTGCCACTGATTGCATACGCCATACGCAGTTACAGTCAACCGGCATACAGGTTTACACCAAATAAACTGATGTTGGAAGAGAGCTATAGAACTCGAATGACCTAGTAACCCCTGGACCGAGAAGAGGGCAATATAGCAGATGAATATGTTCAGCAGCTACAGGGCTTAGAATATGCCCATGAGGAAAGCTAGAAAGTATTGAGGACGGAATTAAAAAGGATGAAATGGACATGGGACCTGATCGCTCATGTTCACACCTTCCAGAGGGGCTTGCTGTTTCACTCCTTAACAGAAAGGGTGGGGAAATCCAGTAGCTGAAACCAGTTTGGATAGGTCTCGCATTGTAATGACTGTTCTCTCATCCTTTCAGCTATAAAATAAAAGAGGAACAAAGAAATGAAAGTGGTAAACATGATAGTCTTCAATAAAACATCGCATATGGGACCATTCTTTGCCAGTGTGGATTGGAAAACTGTTCAAGCAGTCCTTTAATAACAGGTAAGGCCCAGAAATATTGCGTTTGCAATCAGCCCGACGATGGCTCGATACCATGATCCATGCGATAATTGTTTCTGAGGTGGTATCATGGACGGTGATGAATTTAACTGATTATCAAATGCGTCGGGTAAAAGAATTCTATTGTCCATGTGCCAAACCAAAGTTAAACTGGTTCTAATTGACTAATTCCGTCTCTCATTATGCGCATCAGGGAACGCGGCACAGAAAGCCGGGTAATTCCAGCTGATGGCTGAGTATCAGGCCTTTAGAGATGCTAAGGGGGACACCAAAGAGACAATGGAAGGGGACGTGTCCAGGGCCGGCGGAGAGGTGAGAGAAGAGGACAGGAAAGTTTTCCCCCAACAGAGAGGAACCCTCGTAATCCCGCCGTCGGGTCTCCAGGTCACCGACATCAACGAGTATTAGGCCCTATGATTACCGGCCAGAGCCTCACCAACCACCAAGCATCCAGGTCTGACAAAACCCCCCAATGTGCGGCCCAAGGAAGAAGGAGGGCCGGAACAGACCCCTATCAACCGACTGTTGATACCAGGGCTGCGAGCCATCGGGAGCACGGGTCAATGAGGGGTGAAATCCCTGTCTGATAGCCATTCAGACAGTGGTGATGGGCGGCCCGAGGAGGCAAGGCCAGGAGGAGCAGATGAAACTCCTTCTGAAGGAGAACTTGAACCTAAAAGGGACCCCTGGCCTGCTCCAGAAAGGACCTGGCAGGAAACGAAGACGGAGCTCGCCCGCTTGAAATCGGAAGTGGGGTGTCCTTCTATTGAAAAAACCATGGGACGATCTTCTCATGGATTTTGTCCGACCAGGAAGGTAAGTGTGTTGGGACTAGTAGATGCCCCCTTCCATTTGGACCGATGGCATAAAACTAAGGGAAAGAGGAACCTTCTTGAATGTTAAAACAACTCATGGACTGAGAGCGAGTCGGCATGAATGCAAATTCCCCAAAACTTTGGGAAGCTGTAGGTATCCACCCACCCCACGTACCCCAAAATGCAACGTTGTCAGCAGTAGGGATAAAATAAAAAACCTAAACCGCTGGAATGATTCTGGGTTTGGGAAATTGGGTTCGATTGGACAAAAGGGGCCCCCCCCCCCCCCCCCCCCCCCCCCCCCCCCCCCCCCCCCCCCCCCCCCCCCCCCCCCCCCCCCCCCCCCCCCCCCCCCCCCCCCCCCCCCCCCCCCCCCCCCCCCCCCCCCCCCCCCCCCCCCCCCCCCCCCCCCCCCCCCTTTTTCCCCCCCCCCCCCCCCCCCCCCCCCCCCCCCCCCCCCCCCCCCCCCCCCCCCCCCCCCCCTCCCCGGGGGGGGGGGGGGTCAAAAAAAAATTTCCGGGGGGGGCCCCCCCCCAAAAAAAAGGGGGTTTTGGGGCCCCCCAAAAAAAAAAAGGGGGGGGGGGGGCCCCCCCAAAATTTTCCCGGGGGGGAAAAAAAAAAGGGGGGAAAATTTTTGGGTTTAAAAAAACCCAAAAAAAGGGAAAAGGATTTAAAGGGAAAAAAAAAAGGGGCTTTTAAAATTTTTCCCGGGGGTTTCCCCCTTTAAAGGGGCTTTTTTTAAAAAAAGATTTTTTTGGCCCCCCGGGCCCCCCCCGGGGGGTTTGGGGGGGAAAAAAAAAAAATTTTCCCCTTTTTTTTTTGGGGGAAAAAAAAAGGGTTTTTTTTTTTTTTTTTTTTTCCCCCCGGGGGGGGGTTTTTTTTTTTTTTCCCCAAAAATTCGGGGGAAAAAAAAAAAGGGGTTTTTTTTTTTTGGGGGTTTTTAAACCCTTTTTTTAAAGGGGGGAAAATTTTTAAAATTTTTTGGGGGGGGGGGTTTTTTTTTAAAAAGGGCCCGGGGGGGGTTTTTGGAAGCCCCCAAAATTTTTTTAAAACCCCCCAAAAACCCCCGGGGGTTTTTCCCCTTTTTCCCCCAAAAGGGGGGCCCCCCAAAAACCAAAATTTTGTTATTTTAAAAAAAGGGGACGGGGGGGTTTAATTGGGTTTTTTTTTTTTAAAAAAAAGGGGGGGAAAAAATTTTAAAAAAAAAGGGGGGGTTTTGGTTTTTTTTAAAACCCCCCCTTTTCTTTTCTTTAAAGGGGTTTTTTTCCTTTTTTTAAAAGGAAACTTAAAATTTTTTAAAAAAAAAAGGGGAAAAATTTTTTTTGGGTGGAAAAAAGGGGGGGCCCGGGGGGGGGAAAACCCCAAAAAAAAAAAACCCCCCCCCCCCCCCTTTTTTTTGGGGGAAAAATTTTTTTTTTCCCCAAAAAGGGGGGGGAAAAAATGGGGGGCCCCCCAAAAAAGGGGGGGGGAAAAAAAAAAATTCCAAAAAAAAATTTTTTTTAAAAAAAAAATTTTTGGGGGGGGAATAAAAATTTTTTGGAAAAAATTAAAAAAAAAAAAAAAAACCCCCGGGGAAAAAGTTAAAAAAATTTTGGGGGTTTTTTCCTTTCCCCCTTTTCCCCCCCTTCCCCCCAAAAAAAAACCCCCCCCCGGGGGGGGGGGCCCCCCCGGGGGGAAAAAACCCGGGGCCCCCCTTTTTTTTGGGGGTTTTTTGGGGAAAAAAAAAAAAAAATTTTTAAAATTTAAAAAAAAAAAAAAAAAAAAAGGGGTTTTTTGGGGGTTTTTTTTTTTGGGAAAAAAAAACCCTTTTTTAAAAATTTTCCCAAAGGGGGTTTTTTTTTTTTTTCCCTTTTTTTTTTTTTTTTTAAATTTTTTTTTTTGGTTTTTCCCTTTGGAATTTTTTTTTGGGAAAATTTTTTTTTTAAAAAATTTAAAAATTTTTTTAATAAAAATTTTTTTTTTTAAAAAATTTTTTTTAAAATTTTTTCCTTTTTCCCCAAAAAAAAAAAAAAAAAACCCCAAGATTTTTTTTTTTTTTTTTTAAAAAAAAGGGGTTTTTTTTTTTTGGGGGCCTTTTTAAAAAATTTTTTGGGGAAAATTTTTTAAAAAAACCCCTTTTTTTAAAAAAAAAAAATTTTTTTTAATTTTTTTAAAAAATTTTTCAAAAAAATTTAAAAATTTGGGGGGAAAAAAAAAATTTTGAATTTTTATTAAAAAAAAATTTTTATTTTTTTTTAAAAAAAAATTTTTTGGAACTTTTTTTGGGGGGGGGGGGGGGGGTTTTAAAGGGGGGGGGTTTTTGGGGGGTTTTTTTTTCCCCTAATTTTTTTTGGAAAAAAATTTTTTTTAAAATTTTTTGTTTTTTTTTCCCTTTTTTTGGGGGGGTTTTTTTTTCCCCCTTTAAAAATTTAAGGGGTTTTAAAAAATTTTTTTTTTTTTTTCCCGGGAAGTAGGGGGGGAAATTTTTTTTTTTTTCCCCCGGGGGGGTTTCCCAAAAAAATTTTTTCCCCCCCAAAAATTTTTTTTGGGGGAAAAATTTAAAAAATTTTTTGGGGGTTTGTTTTTTGGGGGGGGCCCCCCCTTTTGCTATTCCCCCTTTTAAAAAAACCCCCTTTTTTTAAAAGGGGGGGAAAAAAAGGTTTTTTCCCCTTTTTTTAAAAGTTTTTTTGGGGGAAAAAAATTTTTTAAAAAAAAAGGGGAAAGGCCTTTTAAATTTTTTTTTTTGGGGGGGGAAAAAAAAAAGGGGGAATTGAAAAATTTTTAATTTTTTAATTTTTTCCCCCAAAAAAAAAAAAAAAAAAAAAAAAACCCCCCCGGGAAGGGGGCCCCCTTTCCCCTTTTTTAAAATTTTTTTGTTTTTTTTTTTAAAAAGGGTTAAAAGGGGCCGGGGGGGCCGGGGATTTTTTTTTAAAAAAAAAAATTTAAAAAAACCCAAACCAAAAAAAAACCCCCCCAAAAACCCCAACAAAAACAAAAAAACCCCAAAATTTTCCCCCCCCCCCCCAAAAAACCCCAAAAAAAAACCCCCCCGGGGGGAAAAAAAAAAAAAACCCTTCCCCTTTGAAAAAAAAAAAAAAAAAAAAAAAACCCCTTTTTGGGGGAAAAAAAAAAAAAAAAATTTTTGGGGGAAAAAAAAAAAAAAAAAAAAAATTTTTTAAAAAAAAGGGAAAAAAAAAAAAGGGGAATTTTTTTTTGGGGTTTTTAAACTTTTTTTTAATTTTTTTTTTTAAACCAAATCCAAAAAAAAAAAAAATTTTTTTGGGTTTTAAAAAAAATTTTAAAAAAAAATTTTTAAATTTTAAAAAAAAAAATTTTTTTTTAAGTTTTTTAAATTTTCCCTTAATTTTGGGTTTAATTTTTTTGGGGTTTAAAAGGGGGGGGTTTTTTTTTTAAAATTGGGGTTGGGGGTTTTTTTTTTTAAAACCCCCCCTTTTTTTTTTGGAAAAAGCCCCCCCCCAAAAAAAAAAAAAAATTTTTTTTTTTTTAAAAAAAAAAAAATTTTTTTTTTCCCCCCCCTTTTTGCCTTTCCCCCAAATTTAAAAATTTTTTTTGGGGGGAAAAAATTTTTTTGGCCCCCCCCAAAAATTTTTTTTTCCCCCCTTTTTGGGGGGAAAAAAAATTTTCCCCGGGGGGTTTTTTTTTTTTTTTCGGGGTTCCGGGGTTTTAAAGGGACGGGGGGGAAAAAATTTTTTTTTTCCCCTTGGGGCCCTTTGGGGGGGGGCCGTTGGAAAAAAAGGGGTTTTTTAAAAATTTTTTTTTTTTTTCCACCGGGGGGGGGTTTAAAGGGGTTTTTTTTCCCGGGGTTTTTTTTTGGGTTTTTTTTTAATAAAAGGGGTTTTTTAAAAAACCCCCGGGGCCCCTTTTTCCCGGGTTTTTAAAAAACCCCCGGGGGGGGGTTTTTTTTTTTTTTTTTTGGGGGGGGGGGCCCCCCTTTTCCCCCTTTTTGGGGTTTAATTTTTTTTCCCCCCCCGGGGGGGGGGGCCCCCCCCCAAAAAAACCCCCCCCAAAAGGGGTTTAAACCAGGGGGGGGGGGGGGCCTTTTCCGGGGGGGGGGGGGGGGGGGCCCCCCCCCCCCCCCCTTTTGGGGGGGGGGGTTTGGGGGGGTTTTTTAAAAAAGGGTTTCGGGGGGCCCCGGGCCCGGGGGGTTTTTTTTTTGGGGGGGGGGTTTTTTCCCCTCCCCCCCCCCCCCCTCCCCCCCTTTTTTTTTTTTCCCCCCCCGGGGCCCCCCCAAAAAAATTTAAACCCTTTTTTTGGGGCGGTCCATGATGCTGCATAATGAGAGATGGAATTAGTCAATTAAAACCTTTTAAAAATTTTTTTTAAAGGATAGAAATTTTTTTACCGGGAAAACATTGTTTAATTTAGTTTTAAATTTTATGCCCCCCCTTTATACACTCAAAAAAATTATGCATTTGGTTTATGGGTTTTCCTTGTCGGGGTGATGCAAACGCAATATTTCTGGGCCTAACCCGTTTTTATGGGGCTGCTGTTCATTTTCTATCCCCACTGGGAAAGAAAGGTCATTGCATGTTTTGAGACTTATGGTTGACCACTTTTTTAGTTCTTTGTTCCTCAATTTTTTTTTTTAGATGAAAGGGGGAGAGAAAAGTCAATTTCAATGGAGGAACCCATTTCCAAAAAATGGTTTCGCTTCCGGATTTCCCAACCCCTTTTTTTTAAGGAGGGAAAAACCCCGCCCCCTGGAAGGTGTGAACTTTACGTTTTAGGTCATGGTCCAGTTTATCCTTTTAAATTTTTTCCCCAATGTTTTCTAGCAGTCTTAAAGGGCATATTCAAGCTTCCCTTTTAGCTGCCTGAAAATATTATCTGCGGGTTTTTTCCCCCTTCTCTTGGTTCCCGGGGTTACTAGGTCTTCGGAAATTTTAGCCCCTTTTTCCCCCAATCAGTTTATTTGGTTTTAAAGCCCCGGGCTGCCCCCTTGACTGAAAAGGGGGGATGGCGGATGCAAACAGTTTGGGACGTTTCATCCCCGGTATTTGGCTTTGCTTGAATTTAAGCTTCCCAAGGGTGCCCCTCAGTGTTTTTTTTATCGTTCTTTTTGGCCGTTGGCGGATGGTCTGTAGGCGGGGGGTGGGGTATCTTTCTAATATGGAGGGCCCACAACCCTTAAAAAGGGCTGCTCTCAAAATTTTTTCCCTTTTTGAACTAAATTCCCAAAAGGGATCCCCAAAAATTTAAAAAAAATTTTATTTACTTTTGCTCTTGCTGTTTTTTTTGTCCCTGTGAGGGGTTTGAGGTATGAAATTTAATTCCCCTTTTGGGGAATTGATCTACGATTCCGGGGGATGTACTTTATTACCAAATTGGGTCTTGTCTAAAAGGGTTTCCAGGAAAACTTTTATGCACTTTCTCCCTTGGTTTTACCCGATGGTTTGTACTAATGGGTTTTCGGTTTTTTTTATTTCCATGTTTGTTTTGGTTGCAGCCCCGAGAAAACCCTTTAAAAATTTTTGCTTGACATCCCCTAGAAAGCTTTTACCAAAAAATAGGTTCCCTTAACTCTCAATTTCGTTCGTTGTATCCTTGATGTCCTTTCATTGGGTTTCTGTGACACAAGTTTAAAAACCCCCTTTTTCAAAAATTGGGGGTACTACTTAAAAAGGTCTCTCCCTTCATCCGCTCCTTTTTTTGATGAGGGGATTTTTTAAGTAGAAAAAAATTCCCTTTTTGCCCGTAGTATTTTTTAGCAGCCGTTAGCAAAACCCGAGGTTTTGCATGGGGCGGGTTTTTATTTGTCCTTCAACCCCGACTAGGAACCTACGCTTGGGTCTTTTGGGTTTGTGGGTTCTTTCCATTTTTGTTTTTTTTCTTTAAAAAATGACAAACTCCAGGGTCTATAGGTTATATGGGTGGGGACTGGAAAAATCTCCCCAATTTAACGGGATAAACCCCTGTTAATTTTGTATGATTGGCTTTTATCTTCGGGTTGCACTGTGGGTAAGGGGGGCCCTCTCTAGGGCATCTGAAAAAATTTTTCCTTTTTCCCAAATTTCCTGGTACAATAATTGCATCCACCGCCAAAGGGAAATTCTGGGCAAGTTTTTTTTTCTGGGGTAGGGAGGGCAAAATGTGGCCGGAAAATTTGGGGGTTTTTGACAGGCATCTGCATTCTTGGTTTAGCCCAGGTCTATGTTCAATTTTCATTTGGGGGAAAAAAATGATAAACCTCTAAAACCCTTAGGGAAGTTGGCCCTTTGGGCTTTTAAAAAATTTATCAGCCAGGGAGGGGTTCTATGATCTGTGCGCAGGAGGGAAATTCCCTTTTAAACAAATAATGTTTGGGAAATGGTTTGGTAAACCCGAAACTGCTAACAAAATTCCCTTTTTGGTGGTACAGTAGTTCCTTTGTTTGGGGGGTTTTTGGTTTAAAAAATTTCCCTAGGTAAGGCCTCTTATCCCTCTTGTAATTGGAGGGGCTTGCACCTAAACGCAACATTGATGCATCGGTGTCGAGTATGAAAAAAGGCCCTTTTTGAACAGGGTTTCTAGGGGTGGTGGTGTGCAAAAAAAGTGCCTTGGAGTGTTTTAAACGGGTTGGGTTTCTGTTCCAGGTCCCGTAAAATTGTTTCTTCTTTAGCCAAACCCTTTTATCGGCTCCAAAGTTTTTTTTTGCCATTTTCCTTTATAAAGGCCCCGTGGAAATTTTTTTAAACCCCAATTAAAAGTTCTACTTTCCCTTTATGGGGTTGGTGGAAGGGCCCGTTTTTGATCCCCTTCAATTGAAAAATTTTGTTAAAAATTTATGCCCTTCCTACCTACCCTTTTTTTCCCCAAAAATTTCCCCCTTTTGTTTTTTAAAGGTTCGATTTTTTGGGTTTCAAATTTTTGCCCAAACCCGGCCCCGGAAAACGCTTTAAAAAAACCAAGGGTTTTAGGTTTGAAAAATGGGCGTTAAAAAACTTACCCAACCAAACCCAAATGTATCATAAAAGGAAAGCTTGACCCCTTTTCCCGTTTAAAACCCTTTAAAACCCGGTTAAGCCCTAGAGAAGGCTTGGAGTTGGATAGTCCAAAAGGGGAAATTTAATTTAACTCAAAAAAGTCCCGGGGGTCCCCAAAAGGCCCTCTTGTGTTGGAGTCTTTATGAAAAGGGGGTTGCCAAAAAAAGCGGGTTAGAACCCAATTTGAATACCGAGGTTACCCTTAGTGCGTAATGCATTCAGCCCTGAAAAGGGGGGGGGGGAAAACTCTTTCTTTGTGACCTTTTTGGTGCCCCGTAATCAATTTCACCCAAAGTTTTGGGTCCATCCCCTTTTTCCTCCAAAAATACGGTTTCCCCCTTTCCCAGCTAGATTTGAGGGTTTTATGACCTGTTTTTGCCCTTTTTTCTAGCATTTATCTTTTTCTCTGGTGAAATTTTACAGGGGGGGCGACGCCCAAAACCCAGTTTTTTTTTGGCTTCGCTTCTCCGGTATAAAAATTTTATGTTTTAATTTCTTGGGGAAATTTTCCCAGGGTCAAATTCATACTTGCGGGAACCAAAAATCCCGGTTTTTTCCCTTGCCCTTTTCTTCCCCTTTGGGGTCTCTCTTTACCAAAAACTTTTTGTAGCTTCTCCCCCCAAAACCGAAATTTTCTGGTAATTTGGGAGGGCTTGGGAAGAAGTGCTTTATTGGAGTAGCCCCAAATCTCGGTTTGTAGAGGAGATTTGCATTTCTCTTTTTCCCCTTGTATCATGGAGTCCTTTAATTCCCAAATCCCAATATGTCCCTTTCTTCCGGGGGAAAAAAATTGTCCCAAATTTAGTTCCCCCTTTTTTGAGAGAAAATTTTTATCTGGGGTTGATCCCAAAAACCCAAAGTTTTTTTTTTCACTTTAAGGCTGGCCACTAAAACAGGTAGGTCTTGAAGAGAGGGGAACAATGTAAAAGAGATCCAGTAAGGCAAAAGTGGGAAGCGCATACGAGGCCATCAGGAAGGATGCCCCGTTGTACGGTGAATGTCCAAAATGTGATTGATAGGTACAACGAACGTCCGAGGTGGAGAGACGAAGCAAGACAGTTGCCATATCGTGACGTCCTGTTTGCATCCCGCAACCTGAAACAAGCCCAACTAGAGATGCCAAATGAATACTCATACATTGCTTCCCCATCCAGAGTGCAGCTACCAAGATCAATATCGTTTGATGGAACTGGAAGATGGGACACATTCGTATACAGTTTCCAAAATTTTTTGAAGTATCACAATCCAGCACCTTCGTGATCAACTGTATTTCTTAAACTTAGCATTGGAGGGAAAAGCCGCGGATTACTATCGCGTATCCACCAATCAACAGTCTTCATAAATATGAGGAAGCATATGGGGCTTTAAGGAATAGATTTGGCGGCCAACAACTGCAACATGCAGCATTGATACAATTCAACAGTACCATCCAGGCCGAGGAGGAGGATGTTCTGGACTACACAGACAGACTGTGGGAACTGGCACTCCAAGCTTTCCCAGGACAATCCCACACCACTTGGAGGCACAAGTAGTGGCCATTTTGTGACGGGGCTAAATGATATAAAAGCTGCACAATATATCGCATTGTCAAGAATGTGCCACCATGGATCAAGCCTTCGAACCTATAAGCTATTTAGGAACTCTCAACAAACTGGATGGGTTCACGAAGAGATAAGGCAAGCACCTCTGGAAACACAGTACGATTCAGAGAGCCTACTATCCAAGCGGTGAATCGCTATGAGCCAGAAACAGAGTCAGATTCGGAAGAGCATGATGATTATAACTGTGTTAGAGCAGTGACTCGCAACTCTACCAACAGGGCAGCAGGCGCTCAACAAAGGTCGGACAGCAGTGTGGAAATGATGTTTAAGAAAATGCTAAAGCATGCATGAACAGACTCTAAACAATTAGATACCTTGATCACACTCCAGTCTCAAGTTTTGGAAAGGTTCCAGGAGATTGCCCGGCGCACACGCCCAAGATCACGCTCTAATTCCCCATCTCCAGGCGCTTGTTTTACTTGTGGAAGTCAAGACCACTTGCAGAGAAGGCCCAAAGAAAGGTCCTGTGAAGGAAGACAAGACGCCAAAAGGGCAGGGATCAATTTAAGCCCGCAGTTGATCCACTCAGACAAGGGCAGACAGGGAATACCAAGTTTCTGACATGCAACATACTGATGCCGCCATAGACGAACAGAAACAGGAACATAAGGAGAAGAATAATCCTACCTTACTCAGATAATACAGCCCGTCGACCCTATCGAAATCCTGAACAATTACAAAACGGTGAGGATTATATCTGCATTGCAAGGCTACAATCGGAATCCGCCTTAAACGTCTACTGTAGAATTGAAAACATTCCGTCCAAGCAGTTGTAGAACAGCAGCAGATGTCACTATCATATCGGAGAGCGTCTATGATAAATTGAAACCTCCACCCACCTGTACAAAAACTATCAAGATGTATGCAGCTGGCAAAGATCAGAGTTTCTCCGCAAGACTGGTTGCCCAATACAGTTTAGACTAGGGAAACATACCTGCTATCCATCTCTATGTTGACCACATATTCGACCCAATGCTGTTGGAATGGACTTGTTGAAAAGACTTAAGTTAAGATTGATGTGAAAATCAACTACTACACTGTCCAGGCCAAGTCATCCCTCTGGCAACAAGAAATTAGCGAACCATATTAGTGTGATACAATACAACCCCATTTACCGGTTGACAAGAAGCCAAGTAGTTGCCAACGTTGTCTATCTAGTAAAATTGTTATCCCAGCCAATAGAGTTATTACAGCATCAGTTTGATGATTTACCCTTACCCTTTTATTCCAGACCCAAAGAAATTTTTT
>NW_027622430.1:0-12885 GCF_034508935.2 Berghia stephanieae
GCGTGAGGACTAAAATGGGACGCTGTGTCTCCTGCTTCCTGGCATTGCGAGGCCTCATTGCTGCTTCTCTCGACACGAGGCTGGCTTAAGCAAAACCCTTTCAGGATATTCCCGTGCCCTAAAAAAATCGAGCATGCGATCACGTTGAAGCGCAAATTCATCATCTTCCAGACAGAGTCTCCGCAAGCGGAGTATCTGACTGAATGGTATGGAGTCTTTGCACTTCACCGGATGGGATGACCGATAGAGCAGTAGCTGTGACTGTCCGTTTCCTTGTAGTGTACAGTGGTCCGTACTCCCGTGCTGGTCAATACAGCCTTGATGTCCAAAAAGTTCACCTCAGAGGTTGAAATCTCATAAGTGTACTCTATGGACGGGTGGAAGGAGTCCATCGCTAGGATGAACCCTTTTAACTGGCTGTGGTCAATGACGTAATGCCGAAACAGTCGTCAATGTACCTTTTGAACAGCTCGGGGCAGGTCCGCTGTACTGACGGAAGAAGGTTTCCTCAAGGTAGCCCATGAAGAGGTTAGCATATGAGGGACCCATCTTGGTGCCCATCGCAACACCTGAGATCTGATGGAAAAATACATCATTGAACTCAAAAGTGTTGAGTGTGAGCACAAGTTCGGTGAGCCTCACAATGCTATTGCTGGAAATCCCTGTAATGGATGACGTCGACGAAATGCCTGATGGCACGCAGTCCGTCAGGATGCGGTATGGATGTGTACAGTGCCTTCACATCCATGGCGAAAATCAGCCGTGGACGTTCATCCTGGAATCGAATTTCGTCAATGACACCAAGAGCATGGTTATGTCCTTGATATACGATGGCAGGGTGGGAACTATACGTTGAAATACCGCATCGAGGAACTGCGATACCTTCTCAGTGGGGCACGAGATAGCCGACACAATCGGCCTTCCAGGTGGAGTGTCAGACAATTCCCGGATCTTGTGTATCTTGGGGAGCATGTAAAAACATGGATTACCTAGGTCGCTGGGGTCGTGTTTAAGGACCTCTGCTCTACTAGGTAATTCTCCCTGCGATACCAAAGACTGGATTGTCTGGTGGACTTTGGTGTTGTTAGCAAGTGTTGGGTCCGAAGTCACTTTCTCATAAAATATCTGGTCACTCAATTGCCTGTGGCCCTCAGCTCTATAGAGCTCAGCGTCCCAAACAACTACGGCCCCTCCTTTATCAGCCGCTTTGATCACTATATCACGACGTGATCTGAGTGATCGTACGGCAGCCCATTCAAGACGGGTGAGGTTAGACCTCTTGATGGGTGTGGGTCGTAGTGCCTCGATCTGTCTAAGACAAGTCTGGATAAACAGGTCGAGTGTAGGGGACTTGCCAGACTAGGAGTCCAGTTTCTTTTACGTCGTGAGAAAGCGGCAAACGGATCCTCAGGGTCACGGTCATAGTCATGGTCACGTTCATCATCTTTGAAGTGATACTTCAAGCGTAAAATACGCATGAAGCGACGTACATCCGACTCAATGCGGGACTGGTCGGACGTTCTTCGCAGTGGGATGAACTTGAGACCTTTCCTTAAGACCGATTCCTCTGCACTGCTCAACTGGATGGTCGGGGGGACAGAAACCACCAGCCGGTGGTTGTTGTGGTTCCTACGTGGGGGGGGGGGGGGGGATAGCTCCAACATTATCCATCACGTGGGTGGGTTCGCTGGTGGGTGGGGTGAATTGTTCGCTTTCAGACTGGTCCCCGGCTGTTGGAGGGACTCCCAAACCACCAATGGTGACTGGCTGGTTATGGGTGCCATTAAGAGCAGTGGGGCCAGAGGAAGGTTCAATGGATGAATCCACCGATGGGAGTGTTGCCGAATGAGAAGGAGGTTATCGTCAAGATGTGTAATTCTGTTTGGAAAGAGAGCATCTAATTTACTGGTTTTTACATAATTTAAGCATGCATGGTAATGTTGATTACATAAATGTATGAATAACCTAATGGCTTTGTAAAGTGTATGATTATGATAAGTACGATGCCTCAAGCATGTGGAGGATGTGTCGATGGTGTGTGCTAGTTTGGATATCTGTTTGCGAAGGATGTCTGTAGTAAGTCTAAGTCGTTGCATAGCACACTTGGATTCTAATTCCAGAAACTGGGAGAACTGGGATGAGGTTAGAGAGCCTAAAGAAGGGTGGAAATGTGAAACAAATCCTTTAGGGGCCGTGCGTTTCCTAAGGATCACCGGCTTCAGGCAGCCCTTACCGTTTTCTACTACTACTACTACTACTACTACTACTACTACTACTACTACTACTACTACTACTACTACTACTACTACTACTACTACAAATACTACTAATACTACTACTTCTACTACTACTACAAATACTACTACTACTACTACTACTACTACTACTACTACTACTACTACTACTACTACTACTACTGCTGCTGCTGCTGCTGCAGCTCCTACTACTACTACTACTACTTCTACTACTACTACTACTACTACTACTACTACTACTACTACTACTACTACTACTACTACTATTGCTACTACTACGACTGCTACTACTACTACTATTACTATTACTACTACTACTACTACTACTACTACTACTACTACTACTACTATACTACCACTACTACTACTACTACTACTACTACAACTACTACTACTACTACTACTACTACTACTACTACTACTACTACTACTAATAATAATAATAATAATAATAATAATAGTAATAATACGGCTACTACTAAAATTTCGACTGTTGCTTCTACTGATGCTACCGCCACTGATGAGTATACTAATACCTACATCCCTTATATTTTGTATTTATTTCCCATTCCACTGTATTCATTTTTCAACAATAGTCCACACTTTATTTTATTTCACTTTCATTACTGCCACACAGTCCCTCCCCGCCTCCCCTCTTTTGACTTAATTAATTGCGCACCTTTTATGATTTCTATTGCTCTGTTTTAATTCGCGCTTCCTCACAAAGTAGCAAACAATTTTCTGCCCATCAATATTTATGTTTATGCATCTTAACAACACCACTACGGCATTATCTCATTCGTCTGTAGTGTTTCATTCATCCTGTTTTGTTGATAAAGGGGAAACCCGAACGTCCATTTTATCTGTTTTCGTATATTAAACTGAAGCTTACATTCAATTTCACATTGTGATTTATTTATTTATTTATTTATTTATTTATTTATTTATTTATTTCAATTCTGAATATAAAAAAGCAAGTACAATTCAAAAAATAT
This sequence comes from Berghia stephanieae, assembly GCF_034508935.2. Taxonomy (NCBI): domain Eukaryota; kingdom Metazoa; phylum Mollusca; class Gastropoda; order Nudibranchia; family Aeolidiidae; genus Berghia; species Berghia stephanieae. The sequence goes on from NW_027622430.1 coordinate 3,251, forward strand.
TTCTATGTGATGAAACCACGTAGTCTATCTTCAGAATGCATTGTAACATAAAATTTTCGGCAATTTCATGACGTATGTTTATAAATATAATTTAAGAAGTGTCTCACTTTGTGACACAGCAGTAACGTGTCTAAAACCGTCGCACATCTATTCGGTAACATGTGGGATCAATTATCTTTATCGTTATTTATTTCGGGAATTCTCAATGAAAATATTTTGTCCTTAAGTAAGTCCTTCTAAGCCACTTGGGCTCCTTGTAAGACAAATTAAGTCCTTTAGAGCCTTGTAGCCAATGGTGCAGGAGTCATCCCGATTTCAATAGCGTGAAGCGGACAATAAAAGTATTTAATTGAAAACCTTTGCGCAGGACAATAGTCTATCGCAGATTACTATCCCAGCTTGACAGGTACACTTTTACACCTGAATAGAGTGAGTGATTGGAGTAAATTTTCGTGCTCTAGGAAAGTACAAATTGGCTTCGGTCGGAATCGAACACAGAACCACTAAGTTCAGAGTACAACGCGCTAACCACTCGGCCATCCTGCCTCCTATGCTTATAGACCCGGAACTTATCCATGTTTCTGTAGGGTTGAGCAGACGGGTAACAGTTTAAAATTTAAAATAATAAAATTCCCTTTATTCATCCCATAGAGGAAAATTTTCTCGAGGGTCTATTCCACGGAAGACTGGAATAACCCAGGCGTCAGCCACAGTGCAGCGCCGCAAATTAAGCTAGGGCGAGGTGACTTGCTCAAGGCCACACAGGGCAGTGATCGAACCAGGTACCTTTCGGGTACGAAGCAAAGACCGTACCGCCGAGCCATGCAGACCCTCTATTATCCTTTTGAAAGGACGCTAGTCTGTCAAAAATTACTTTCATCAGCGAACTGGTACTCGTTTGCAGCTGGGCAAAGTGAGGTGATTCCAAGAAAAACGTTTTAGGATAAGATCGGACCCTTGGGTCATTAAAGGATGCACCCAATATTATTTCCTCTTTCCATTTGTCTTTTTTTCTACGTAGTAAAATCAGAAATATGCAACCCCAATTTCATCCATTTTGGTAATGCATTTGCGCAAGCGATACGCGATGTGTGTCCTGGAAGAGTCCTGTCCTAGTGCGGTACCCCTTTTAAACAGAAGTTTTCTTCAGTGGGCAGGACAAATTCGTCCAGGGACAGTCCTGTCCTAGTGCGGAAGAAGCCTAACACTGTTATTTCCCTTGCTGAAGAATCCAATATTGCCATTGATTTTGATCCACTACTATAATATTATACGTATACAAGTCATAATTTGCTTGTGTCAAGATAAGATTGATAATGTGAAGAAAACGACGTCACGGTCCTGATTGTTGCCAGGTAAAAAGTTTTCAGCACAAATATGTAACACATCGCTCGATCTGGTATTATGCCGGGGATTAAGCAGATGATTAAAACTAAATTTAGAATTAAAACGATCAAGATGCGAATTTTTGTCTTTTGCAACAAACTTAAACGCAGTTTAATTATTTTCAGTATGGATACAATTTTTAGTATTATTAATGCGGCTATGTGGTCTTGTGGCATGGCACTCGCTTTCGGACCGGAAGCTACCGGGCTCGAGCCTCACTCTGAGCGGCGCATAGTTGAGTCCTAGGAAAAGGCTTTTTATTCACATTCTTAACCGTACTCAGGTGTAAAATGAGTACCTGTTAACAGCGTTACCTCTGAAAAAAAAGTGATATCGCCTAATAGGATCACGCCTCGTTCTGCATGCTCCGTGTTGCTGTTGTACATGGGCCCTTTGTAAAAAGCGTTGAGCCCGTTCCGTGGATATTGCGCTATATAAAAGCTCACGTATTTTTTCTATAGTTTGCTCCGACTTCATTACGCCTTGATGTAACATGAACGCGTTGAAATTGCCATTTAAGTTCTAAATTTATTTTTTTAATTGAGCTTTTATATAGCGCAATATCCACGAAACATGCTCAAAGCGCTTTACAAGGTGTCCCTTGCCAACAACAACATGTAACATTTACGACGAGACATGACGCCTGTTAGGCGATATTACATTTTTTTACGGACAGAAAGAACGCTGTTAAGGGCAAGGTACTCATTTTACACCGGAGTACGGTGAGAGAATGTGAGTAAAGAGCCTTCTCCGAGGACTGACGTTGTGGTTGTGGTTTTAGTAGTGGTGATTGAAATCAGACAATCCATTATTCTCCACTTCAGAGGACACAATATTAGACAACAATAAATTTAAAGAAATTATTTGCTCCGGTATTGTCCGAGTAGTAGTGAACTGGAAAATTGTTGAATTGCTCTATATCAGTGATGATTTTAGCTAATCGCGCTCCCATTAAACAGGCAATTAATTCAAGCCTAGGTAATGACATTGTTTTGCTGTTAAGTGGAGCAACTTTTGTCCTGGCTACAATTATATTATTGTGTTCGCCTTGACTGAAGTATGTGACTGTTCCACACACTTGAACACTGGCATCATCAAATACATGTAGAGAGATAGGTGTACCGTCATATATGAGGATCTTAGTGTTCGAAAAAACAGCAACGACTGTGATTTGATGCGGTTTTTAGCACATTGCAATAGCTCACAGGTAATCGCAAGTTAATTTTCTCATGAAACATCATGACATTTGGTAGGTAATCACAATTCTCCAATCAAAATTAATGAGTAAGGCTCTTGAAATCCTTCTGCTAACCCATAGTCAATATATCGAAACAGACTGTCCTCCACAGATGAAACCCAGGATGGAAAAATGACATCTACAAGCACAGACATATATACCAAAATAGAAGCAGATTTTCAGCATAGGGGAGGGTCTGCAGGAAACTCTAAGTCAATATAAGGAATGGAACCCAGCAGAAGACACAGGGTTCCAGCTACCAGAATCTGTTATTGGTGAGGATTTATACCTCAAGATTTTCACCGAATGTTTCAGCAGTATTGGAACAAAATCTTCAGGGCTTGCAATATCAAAAGCCTTTCCAGCAATGATAGCTCTAAGAAGAAAGTGCACAGATGTTGGTGATGAGTCTCTTGCCACTAATGCTATGGCTAAAACATCTAGTAAAAATTATGGGGTTTCCGGTTAGCACCCAGCAATGTGGGCTCAGGGAACTGCAGCAGGGGCAAGTGTGCCTTCATCTAAATTTAACAAACACCGATCAGCAATGCGCAGAAAATACATACTTCAGATAAGATAACACAACTCAATAGACGGAATGTTGATGACCATGACATTATTCATCAAGTTGGCGATTATGTGTTCTAGTGGTATGATTCTCGCTTTCGGATTGGAAGGTCATGGGTTCGAGCCTCGTTCAGCGCAAAGTTAAGTCCTTGGAGAAGGCAAACTACTCATACTCTCTCATCGTAGTCAGGTGTAAAATAAGTACATGTCCGTTAACAGCGTTGTCCCGTCCTAAATGTTAAATGTTGCTGTTGGCCCCTTGTAAAGCGCTTTGGGTACATTTAGTGGATATTGCGCTTTATAAAAGCTCATTTTTTTAAAAGCTCAATAATTGATCAAGTAAAACATTAACACCTTTCGGAAGTATCTTGATGAGAAATTTACAGATATTGGAACAGCCAAGTCTGTCCCAGAGACAGTGAGGGACGAAAAACCAATGCTGACTAGTAATAATATCGTAATATTAGTAGTGACAGGTTTTTAATTTGCATTTGACCGCGAGAGAGACGCTCTACAATCTGCACCATCCTCCACTCGATAATTTTTAAAAAATGAATAAATAAAAAAATAATAAATAAATAAATAAATAAATAAATAAATAAATAAATAAATAAATAAATAAATAAAGTTTTGTCATTGATATTTGGTGGGTCACTGGCACCCTAGAAATAGGAGAGCTAACGCCCTAGAAAGAGGAGCTACGATTAGAAGGGACAGCTCGCCGTTCGCGTGGCACATACCACACTTGCCTAGTGATTTGTTAGGGCGTGTTAGCAACACGCTCCTTGGCTGGCCGCCGGTTTCGCCTGGCTAGACTAGAGGGGAAGGGAGGGGAGGCCTAATTAAACTGGGCACGTGTGTGTGTACCCTTTGTTTTGTTTTTATTTTTATTGGGCCATGTGTTGTAAACACCCATCAGTGACTCTTTGTTGAAATTTAGTCTTTTTCATTTTAGTATTGAGTGGAGATCTGTTCCCACATGTTATAGACAACCATCAGTGACACTTGAGATTTCTAGATCTATAGTAGGCTAGTACTAATAAGATCAGAGATATTTTAGAGATTGAGATGAACATGGAAGACGCTGAGTTGTACATTTTGTTAATTTTGTGTGCCCCCCCCCCCTTGTTTCTCTCTTTTCTCTATCTATCTATCTATCTATCTATCTATCTATCTATCTATCTATCTATCTATCTATCTATCTATCTATCTATCTATCTATCTATCTATCTGCCTCTATCCCTCTCCCCCCTACCCACCTATCCCTATCTCTCTCTCTCTCTCTCTCTCTCTCTCTCTCTCTCTCTCTCTCTCTCTCTCTCGCTATATTATATCTACCTACCTACCTACCCACCTATCTACCTACCAATATATCTATCTATCCCCTACCCACCCAACCCCAAAATAAATTTTAAAATCACAGATTATTATAATAATGATAGATCTTTATTGTCCATAAATATGGCAATTTGTCATTTAGTTACACTTGTTATGACGTTATATAATAACGATAACATTGAACAGATATTTCACTCCTTCTTATTCTCTCTATCTATCTACCTATCTATCTATCTATCTATTTATCTATCTATCTATCTATCTATCTATCTATCTATCTATCTATCTATCTATCTATCTATCTATCTACCCTCGTCCTCTCTCTCCCATTCTCGCTATATTATATATATATCTACCTACCTATTTGTCTTTCTATCCCCGACCCACCCAACCCCAAAATAAATTTTAAAATCACAGATGATATTATTATTATTATTATTATTATTATTGTTATTATTGTTATTATTAATAATAATAATAATAATAATAATAATAATAATAATAATAATAATAATAATAGATCTTTATTGTACATAAATATGGCAATTTGTCGTTTAGTTACACTTGTTATGACGTTATATAATAACGATAACTACAGATATTTCATTCCTACTTATTCTCTCTCTCTCTCTCCTCTCTCTCTCTCTCTCTCTCTCTCTCTCTCTCTCACACACACACACACACACACACACACACAATTGAGGAATGTGAGTAGATTTAGATAATTTTGTGTGCCCCCCCCCCCTGTTTCTCTCTCTCTCTCTCTCTCTCTCTCTCTCTCTCTCTCTCTCTCTCTCCCCTTCTCTATCTATCTATCTATCTATCTATCTATCTATCTATCTATCTATCTATCTATCTATCTATCTATCCCTCTACTCCCTCCTCTCTCTCACACATTCTCATTCACGCTATATTATATATATCTACCTAACTATCTGTCTATCTATCCCCGACCCACTCAACCCCAAAATAAATTTTAAAATCACAGATTATATTAATAATAATATTAATAGTAATAAATAATAATAATAATAATAATAATAATAATAATAATAATAATAATAATAATAATAATAATAATAATAATAATAATAATAATAATAGATCTTTATTGTACATAAATATGACAATTTGTCATTTTGTTACACTTGTGATGACGTTATATAATAACGATAACATTGAACAGATATTTCACTCCTACTTACTCTCTCTCTCTCTCTCTCTCTCTCTCTCTCTCTCTCACACACACACACACACACACACAAACACACACACACAATTGAGGAATGTGAGTACATTTAGTTAATTTTGTGTGCCCCCCCCCCCCCCCCCCCCCCCCGTTGCTCTCTCTCTCTCTATCTATCTCTATCTATCTATCTATCTATCTATCTATCTATCTATCTATCTATCTATCTATCTATCTATCTATCTATCTCTATCCCTCTACCCCCCTCCTCACTCTCCCATTCTCGTTATATTACATATATCTACCTACCTATCTGTCTATCTATCCCCGACCCACCCAAACCCAAAATAAATTTTCAAATCACAGATTATATTAATAATAATAATAATAATAATAATAATAATAATAATAATAATAATAATAATAATAATAATAATAATAATAATAATAATAATAATAATAATAATGATAATAATGATAATGATAATAATAATAATAATAATAATAATAATAATAATAATAATAATAATAATAATAACAATAATAATAATAATAATAATAATAATAATAATAATAGATCTTTATGGTCCATAAATATGGCAATTTGTGATTTAGTTACACTTGTTATAACTATATACTTATATTATGATAACGATAACATTGAACAGATATTTCACTCCTACTTATTCTCTCTCTCTCTCTCTCTCTCTCTCTCTCTCTCTCTCTCTCTCTCTCTCTCACACACACACACACACACACAAACTCTCTCTCTCTCTCTCTCTCTCTCTCTCTCTCTCTTATAAGATATATCTAGATCTACCACTAAATGTAAACATAAAAAACATTGAAACATACACATAAACATACACATCCATAAACAGAAAGGCAGGCGACAAGCCGTATCTAGGGCAAACACTTAGAGAGGCACACGCGCTTAGCGTGTCAGCGTGCGAGGGCAGCAGCTTCTTATGGTTCACACTATTATGTTATGACGATCGACCCAATCAGCAAAGTCCGGTCCGCATTCGTGCACCGTCGCGAACCCGCCTGGTAGCATCGTCACAACACACCTTTCGACTAGATGCTCTGCCGTTTCGGGTTCTTGTCCACAGCGTGGACATAAAGGACAGGAAGTTAGACCCCACTGATGTAACGCACCGGCCGTTAGGCAGCTCCTCGACCGAAGCCGATTCGCAGCTACCCAGTGTCTCCTCTTACTGGTATCAAAGCCTGGCAACTTCTCACCAAGCTTAGAGGAGTGTAGGTCCCCGCCCCCACGAGGGATTGAATTCGTCCAAACCGACTTCCATCTCGTATGTGCAGCTCTGTCCGTAGTCAGGGATTCTGCGTACAAGGGTTGCCGGGACTTATTTCGGCTCGAAACGGGGGCACCGTTCATTATGCGCATGAGAGGGGTATCCCCATTCCCTCTCTCTTTGATCTTACTCAGCCAGTTTCCCGTAATGGTCTCCCTCCGGACATCAGGGGGCTGGATCGCTGCCATTATCGGGCCCCATTCTCTAGGGGTTGTTGCTAGCGTTCCCGACACTATGTGCATCGACTTGCGAAGTTTTACATCCACCTTCTCAACGTTTCTGCTTCTACCCCACACTGGAGCGCAATACTCCGCGGTGGAATAGCATAGTGCCAGGGCGGATGTTCTCAGGAGCGCTTGGCTAGCGCCCCAAGTCGATCCCGCCAGCTTCCTCAGAAGACTGTTGCGTTTCTCTATCTTCCGGGCAACCCCTTCGAGATGAACCCGATAGGTAAGGCTGCGATCCAACGTCACCCCTAAATATTTTGGACGCGGCTCATATGGGAGTGGCTGGTCCCCGACTAGGACATTCAGTTTACGGGTGTGCCAACCACTGCATGAGTGAAATGCAGTGGCCACGGTTTTCGAAGTGTTCATCTTCAGGTACCACTTGTCAAAGTAGGATTTGAGTCTGGTGACGTCCTCGCTGAGTACGCTCTCGAGACGGGTCCACACTTTACTCTGAGTAACGAGTGCCCAGTCGTCTGCGTATCCCAGCCTCAGGGAGGAAGTGTTCGGCATATCGCTAATGTAAACGTTAAACAACATTGGCGCAAGTACCGACCCCTGAGGGACCCCATTCTTCAATTTCCTTACTTTGCTCGTGACGTCTCCCAGCGCGACGTGGAATTGCCTTTCCCCTAAGATCGAAGAGAACAATTTCAAGGTCTTTTGCACCTTATGATTTTTGCAAGTTTGAGCATTAACCCGTCGCACCAGACCGTATCGTACGCCGCTGATAGGTCTATGAACACAGCACCTGTTTGCTGTTTTCTCTCGAACCCGTGCTCAATATGCTCTGTAAGGGCAATGACCTGCTCCGTGGTGCACCTCCCTTCCCTGAAGCCTGCCTGCTCAGGTGGCAGGGCAGCGTCTAGGACCGGCCCCCATCGGTTTAATAGAACACGCTCCAACAATTTGTAAAGACAGCTCAGCAGCGATATGGGTCTGTAACTGTCTGCCTCCTTCGCCGGCTTCCCTGGCTTCAGGATGGCAACTATCTTCACGTGCTTCCACACTTGTGGAAGCTTTCCTTTTGCGAGGACGTCAGACATTGCCTCTGCTAGCCAGGCCCGTGCCCTGGGGCCCAGATGCGTCACCATATCGGGATATACACCATCTATCCCTGCTGCTTTGCCGTTCTTTACTTCGCTGATGGCTGCACCCACTTCTCGGGGACTGAACGGGGCCGTCCAGTCCGACTCCTCCGCAGGTAGCGAGTCCAAAATCGTACGGTACGCCTTGCGGACACCGCGCTCAAAAGCCTGATTAGGGACCCGCTTACTACGGTTCTTAATATTCTTGGCAATTGTGTCTGCCTCGAATTCCGGTGCGGCCTTCGCGAAATTCCGATCTGGGTCCAATTTCTTTATCAAACGCCAAGCGCGGCGGCTGGAGTGTGTAAAGTCGAGACTTTCCACGGTCTCCTGCCACCGTTGCTTCCTTCCCTCTGCCAGAGACTGAAGTAGTCTATCGGCTGTGTCCTGGGACTGGGTCTGCTGGTACTCTCGGTACAGCTCTTCCGACTCTGCTGTCCATCAAGGGGTGTAGAATTTCCGTTTGCCCCGTGGAATAGAGCGTTGAGCGCTCTTAACCAGCGTGCGAGGGCTGCTGACCATTGGCTCAAAGAAGGAGTGTCCCCCTAGAAAGAGGAGCTACGACGTTAGCTCTTCTCTTTCTAGGGCGTCCCTTCTAGTGGCATTAGCTCTCCTCTTTCTAGGCTAACGCTGGCACCTTATCCTAAAAATAGATAAGGGGTTTCCCGATATTTCGAGAAACGGGAGACAATTATTTATTAATTTTCCTCATCGCACTTTATCCTCTCGTCTTGTTATTGGTGTCATTTGAGATCAATTTAATTTATGTGTTACCATTGGTTACTAAGGATAATTTGTTATTTGTCGTGGTGAATCTTTAATGCTTCCCTATTAGTTTTAGTACTCGTTCAATACTTCGAACGTTTTGATTCACAACTTTACCATCTAGACTCTCTTGCTTGTCTAGATAGATAGAAATACAATGATTTTAAGTTCTGTATTTCCAGTGGATGGAATTATTGAAATCGGTAGGTTACTGTGGACATAGAATAAAGTTCGCTGATGATTCTTCTATTCTATGTTGGTGGTGACTTGGATCATTGTAACCAAAATTAAAAACCACTACTCATACTGACAATGATCAGCACCTCATTTCATTTCATTAAGATTAATTCCATTTATGGCATATTACTCAGCAGGAACGTGAGAGGCTATTCAGACTCGAGTCTGTTCGTCGTTTCTTTATCTCCACAATCGGTTTTATATTTAGGCTTCCTTCATTTCATCACTAACATTAGTAACGTCCAGAAATCGACAGATGGTTCTCGAAAAGTCATCATAATAAATAAT
>NW_027622431.1:0-7500 GCF_034508935.2 Berghia stephanieae
TAAGCGTAAAAGCGGACAAGAACTTTTGGTGAAGTGGGTCGGTTACGATTCATCATTTAACTCTTGGATACCAAAGTCTTATCTTCGTGTTTACAATTAATTATCATCCTTGTTGTTGTTTTTTTTTGGTTTTTTGTTTTGTTTTTGTTTTTTTTTATTTGTTTTTTTTATTTATTTTTTAAAATTTTCAAATGGAAGGATCCGAAAGTGAAAGTAATAATTCCAACAGAAATTCATCTTATTGGTCTATGTTTGGGAAACGAGTCCCTAGAGGGGAGATCGTGTTCTTGTGTCAGATGATGATTGTGTCGATTGTTGTGTCTGTATCATTATATAACTTGACGCGTGACGGAGAAACAGACAGACTATGGGTAGCACTTCTAAGTAGTTGTCTCGGTTACGTTCTTCCAAATCCAACACTGAATAAACGAGTTTAATCATGTCTTATTTAGTCTTACCTTCTAATAGCAGCATGAGCTATTTTCCGAATAATTCTCCAGGGCATTATTTTACAAAACTACCCAGAGTGTTAGATTTATCGACAGAATACGAAGTCGGTTTATCAGAAATATTATTCAGTAACACGTATAACAACATCCTTGAGAATGAAGCATTTTTCGAGTTTAGAGTTACTAACGACAGCGAACAAGATACCGTACTCATCCCATCGGGTTTATACGAGTCACCAGATGAACTGGTTAAAACGATGATGACTCATATAAGAAGGAAAATAAAAAAGAAGCACGAGGGTTTCATCAAATTTTATTACGACCGTGCGACTCGCAGAGTAATGATAAGGCTATATAAGGAAGGAACTTTTTTGCACTTGAGTTCGACATTGAGCAATCTCTTGAATATTCCAAATCATTATTTATACGGTCCAACGTCTGTGTCGAGTGAAAGGCCATTACATCTAAACGTCGGATTCGAAGCAGTATACGTATATTGCAACCTCGTTCAACCTAGAATAGTTGGGGATAGCGTCGTACCTCTTTTGAGATGCGTACCGAGCGAAAATAGAAGCAAAGACATAGTTCATCATATTTTTGAGAAACCTAACTATGTTCCTCTCAGACTATTTAATTTTGACACGGTTGAAATCCTTTTAACCAACGACAAAGGCGAACCTTTGACATTTGCTTCAGGGAAGTCTATCGTGATACTTCATTTTCGAAAGAAGAGATTCGATTCGTAAAAAGTCGTCATGACAAAAGGGATCGTGTTCAAATCCAATCAAAAAGGTTACGATGATTATTACTGTACTCAAGCAGGACGTGGTCTACCCGTGTTTTGTTGGTGGAAGACATCAAAGAGGTCGAGGGCTTGGGAGTATCTTTGGTGGTATTGCGAGATCTCTGTTTCCCATCTTGAAATCGGGCGCTAAAACATTATTAAAAGAAGGTGCAAAAACCGGTGCCCAAATAGCATCTGACGTCATTTCCGGTCAAAATGTTAAAACAGCTTTAAAACGACGCGCGGGGGAGAGTGGGAAAAGATTACTCAACAGAGCCTTGGGTGGTTTGACTTCAACTTCATCGCCGCCGCCGCCGCCGCCACCCGGACGTGTGACTCGGCGTATAAAACGACGACGACCTACTCAGACACGACAAAAGACCAGGAAGAGACGTAGGAAGAACGTAGCTCAAGACATTTTTGGTTGATTATCATGGCTTTGTTACATCCCTATTCCGCAGAGAGTGTACACAGCGGACTCGATCTGTTCTCATTACCCGTCACCCAGACTGCTGTTCAGGATGGTTTGTTTGTGGAATACCATCCGATCTCTACTTTGTCGAGTGGAGGTCCGATCGAATTTTCGATCAGCGGGGGGACGTCAGACTACTTGGATTTGCATAACACATTTATGCACGTACGCGTTAAAGTAATAAAGGCGGATGGAACTAATTTAGACGCCGATAGCAATGTTGCCCCTGTTAACACCTGGTTTCATGCCTTGTTTTCACAAGTGGATATGACTTTGAACGATGTTCTGGTGACGTCAAGTGAGAACGTTTATCCTTTTAGGAGTTTTGTAGAAACAATGTTGAATTATGATCAAGGTGCGAAAAGGAGTCACCTGACAATGGAATTTTTTCACGAGGACACCCCGGGTAAACTAGAAATAACGGATAGTACAAATGCTGGCTTCGATGCACGGAAAGAGCTGGTGAAAGAGAGTAAAGAAGTGGATATGATGGGAAAACTACATTTAGATTTCATGCATCAAGAAAGGTATCTAATTAATGGAGTTGATGTAAAGTTGAGGCTTATCCCGTCTAAAGATGCTTTCCATCTCATGACCGATGCTGAGGGTTTAAGAGTGTAATTACGCACGCCTCGTTGTATGTTAGGAAGATTAAATTAAACCCAGCCGTGGCCCTGTCACACGAGAAAGCACTTCACATCGGCAATTGTAAATACCCCATGAAGCGCGTTGTCCATAAAACCTTTTCTATTCCAAAAGGAAATTTAAGTGCAGTGCAAGATAATTTGTTTTTATCGCAAACCCGACTAAGATCGTACTGGGTCTAATCGAAAGCACTAGCTTTAATGGGAACTACAAAAAGAATCCTTTTAATTTCCAGCACTTTGATCTGTCCTATCTAGCCCTGTACTTGAACGGAAAACAGATACCGTCCAAAGCACTAACTCCGAATTTCAGTAGTAAACAATATGTCAGAGCTTATCACAGTCTTATGCTAGCAGCTGGACTGGTTAACAACGATGCCGGAAATGGAATAGATTATAATGCTTACTCTCAGGGTTGTAGTCTTTTTGGTTTTGATCTGTCACCATCGCTATTAGACGGAAACCAGTTTGAACTGGTAAAAAGCGAGTCGCTTAGACTAGAACTTAAATTCTCGACCCCACTAGCTGATCCGATCATTGTGTTCTGTTACAGCGAATTAGATAGTGTAATAGAAATTGATCGCACTCGTCAGGTGATCACTGACTTTTCATCATGAACAACATAGAAATCGAAACGATGTTAAACGGACACGTTAGGGCGAGACGAATTTTTCGAGGTGTTTATCCTAAAGATAGACTTCCGAACAACCCGAATTCTCGTCAACCAGCTGCGTACATTATTAACACAGAGTCGAGTTCCGGTCCCGGAAAACATTGGGTATCTGTGTATTTTAACGGGATGGGAAAGGCAGAATATATGGATAGTTTTGGGTTCCCGCCTTCTGCGTATCCGACAATTCAAAGATTTGTGGAAAACAATAGTCGAAGCTGTAAACACAACCCGCGTATTATTCAGGGTATAACCAGTTCCACATGTGGTTTGTACGTTATATATTTCGTGTTGAAGAAAAGTAAAGGTGAAAGTTTGTCAAAACTTTTATCTATTTTTAATCCCTATCATTTACGTATGAACGATTTAAAAGTGGCAAGAGCTGTTACTCATTTATCCCGAGGCACCTTGGTTGGGTAATCTTAATTGGAATGTTTGTTGTTTAAAATAAAAAAAAAAAAATAAGATTCCTTATGATAAAATTTATTTCGTGTACACGAAACAAGACATAATTCTATTTACTTTATACCTTAATATATGATTTTTAAAATGAAGAAAATGATGATGATGATGATGATGATAATGATGATGATTATGATGATTACAATACAATTGATAAGCATTAACCGTTTGCTTTTGATTGCTTGATCGCTTATAAAATTAAGACTTGCTTTAAATTGTTTAATTAAAAAATTTTGTTGTTGATGATGATTATGACGATGATGAAAATGATGTTTATGATATATATGTAACATTGCTACCCATTAATCATTTATAAAAAAAAATGTTTAATGATTGAGTGTGTGAATGATCATTTTATAAGATGTGTATGGTGTATGAAAGTGTTGTTTTTTTTGTTTTTTGTTGTTGTTTTTTTTTGTTTTTTTTTTCTTTCGTTTGTTTCTATGATCTTTTGTTTTATCATATTTTTATAATTCTATTATTATTATTATTATTATTATTATTATTATTATTATTATTATTATTATTATTATTATTATTATTATTATTATTATTATTATTATTATTATTATTATTATTATTATTATTATTATTATTATTATTATTATTATTACTATTATTATTATTATTATTATTATTATTATTATTATTATTATTATTATTATTATTATTATTATTATTATTATTATTATTATTACATTTTTATTTAGATCGTAATCTTATTTGGTCAAGTTTTGTTGTTTTTTGCTTTTTCTTTTTTATTAATATTTATAGAAAATTATAATGATGATTTAAAAGCTTGATATGTGAATGTGTGAATGACCTTAGATCATTATTGTATAAGGTGTAACTGGTGTGTGAAAGTACATTGCTTTCGATGTTGTGAAAAAAATAAAACAAAATGAATTTTATTCACCAACACATGGTTTTATGTCGGTTTTTTTACTGTGTCTGTTATGGTTTTCTTTTTGTTTTTTTTTTGTTTTTTGTAAAAGAAGATTTTAATTTTATTATATGGGAACTACTTTTGTTTCAGTTTCGAAATGTTCACGTTAAATTTCAAAGAAAAATTAGCATAAAAAAAGAATCCTTCGAAACTGTAACAAATTGTTGGGTAATATAATTATCAAAGAGTAAAAAATACAAGATGAAAAGATATAACTTTTTTATTCAAAACATAAAAAATGATTCGAATCATCAATATGATCATTAACTCAAAAGATAATTGAGTTGTTCGATTACACACCAAATCACAAAGTAAAACATCATGGGGAAAAGTACTCGATTCGTCCAACGATTGACGGGCGAAATCTCCTGTATCATAGAGGGCCACCCACCGTTGGTCTTAATCCAGCTGCTGAGTTTTTTGTCCACATATGAACCCACAAATAAAGCAAAGTTTTCTCTATCCGGGTGAATACGGAGTACACGCTTAATGTAACATAAAAAAACAATGATTCTACCCCAGCTGATCTGAGAGAATAATTCGTCTGCGACGATATACAATTGTTCTCTGGTTTCTATCAACGGACAGGTCGATAAATGTTCGTGAATATACTTATCATATCCTGCAATTGCTTTCTGATAACGATCTGTTGATCGAGAAGCAAATCTTTCACAAAAAGTTCCATTTCAGTATCAGTCAAGACAAAAGTACACGAAGTAAAACACACATGAGACGCATTATCCAATACCTTTCTGGTATAATATGACGAGGCATCGCTAACCAACCACCATGTGATTCGAGCCAATGATTAAGTTTTTTCTCAAGATGAAGACTAACGATCTGAGAAAAATTTTCCCTGTCTGGATGACGTAAAGCTACTCTTCTAGCATAAGCAATTAGAATCACTAGCCTATACCAGTTGATATGCTGCTGAAATAATGTATCAATCATCGAGCAAAAACCCAATGGGTTATCCAATACTGGTTGTTGAAAGAGGGATTGATGACAAAGATGAAAACATTGATCTATCACGGTTTTAACACAATGGAACATTTCATCTGGTTCTACATTGAGAATTAATGCTTTCACAAGACCACTCATTTTGCGACGACACTGTCCCGACAAAAATATATTTCAAAGAACCAATCAAACGGACGAAACTATGACAATATGATATCCAATCAAGATCGGAGAATTTGAAAGAACCAATCAAAAATGATTTAGACTACCGGCTGCTCTGAATGACATTGACCTATTTTTTTGTGTGCGGCGCTGCTGTGCGGCTGACGCCTGAGCTATTTGCCCTTTGACCTTTGAGGGAATCAATGGACTTTTAATTGATTAAATTAATAAGTCATTAGACTCAGGAGTAAGAAACCAATTTAAAAGAACAACGCGGCTCAGCGTTAGAGGCCTTGGACTGTACTGCGTAACCTCAATTTGCGCTGCGGCGCTGCGGCGCGGGTGAACCAGTCGGAACCTAATAACACCGGGATAGGATCCTTTTTAATCAGCTCTATAGCCCTATTATTACGCAATTAACCATTCGATACATCATCGAGGGCAAATCGAACACTCAATAAACACACGCTCAGGTAGGTCACATGACCTTGCAATACAAAATCGAACTCAAAATACCAATCAATACAACATCGAACTCAAAAAAACAAACCACTCTATACAACAACGAACTCAAAATACCCATCAATACATCATCGAACTCAAAACAAAATACCAATCAATACAGCATCGAACTCAAAACAATACCATTCAATACATCATCGAACTCAACATATCGATTAACAGGTAAAAAAACAATCATCCTCATCCTCCGTCAAAAAACGGTTTCTAACTATTTACAACCGTATATACTACTAGGGTCCCAGAACCGATCCCTAAGGTACACCAAAAGAGATGGGACACAGGAGAAGAGAAGTCATATCTATTTACAGAAACTTATTGACTCGTGTCAGAGCAGGAAAAATCAATAAAGAACAGTACTCGGAATCCATATAGTGTCTTTAGTCGATAAATAAGTATGGTCTATTATGTCAAAAGCAGCACTAAGATCGATTAGTGAGATGGCAAGATGATCTTTTTTATACACCGATCATTTATGATGTCGTAACGAATGTAAAAATAATATCAATTTTATCAATACACTCCACAATGTCATCGTGCACAATCTCACTGATTATGACTAAAAGTGTTTGTGTTGTTAGGACCACCAAACAAATACAAAGTTAAGGCAAAACTGATAAGATGGGCTGAAAAAAGAAAACGGTTCACAAGAGAACGCAATACACCATTTTGCATTTAGTCACCATAATAAGCTGACTAGGAATGTATCATGATGTTGTATTGTTTGTATTGCACTAGATATTTTTGATTTGTTCGTTAGAGTAAATGTCCACACTAGCATGATTCCAGTGGAAAATGATTCATTTCAATAGGAAAAGTACATTTATAAGAACAATTGAATAATAAGTACAATTAAATTGGTTACAGTGACTAACACATTTTTTTATAATTAAAAGGACCACTCAACAAGAGAAGCTTTCTAGTTAAAAGCATGAAAAATTAAATTTGATTTTATATGTAGATAAATGAGTAGAAAATATTACCAATGTATAATTCGTTTAGTTCCATAATTGTACAGTGCGTTTTTGTATGTTCGACATTGGAGAAAACAAAAAACCAGATGAAGTTATCGAGTGTCGTCGCAACTCACAAAAAGTCAATGTCGAGTGATATTCAAACCTGACATGTGTCAAGAATATAATTTTTTTAAAAATCACTTTACAATGTAATTAGAGTAAACATTTTATTCAAGTTTAGGGGAGATGTAATGTTGTCAAGTTATAAATACATGGGAAATAACCCAGTATAATAATAACTTTAATCGTATCTACCATGCCATTGAGTTATGTCCCTTGAGCAAGAAACTGCTGCTGTTACTGTGTCGATCGTGTTGTCAACTATGGGGAATAAAGTCTTCATGTTCTTTACCCCTGTGTCTCGCATTAATATTAATAAAACCAACCTAGTTCACAATATACTAATATTGCTACTA
>NW_027622432.1:0-12888 GCF_034508935.2 Berghia stephanieae
CACATCCCTGGTCATCTATTGCCTATATTATTAATGTTAATATATACATCCCATGCTGATTGTCAACTACCCCCCCCCCCCCCCCACCCCCAACCATTTCCACCAAGTACCAGCGGCCTTTTCTCTTTGATTTCGTATCATGGTCTACCCGAAGCCCAACACCTCGATCGTTTGTGGGTCAACCCCCCCCCCCCCCCCCCACCTTCGCCCGTAATCAATTTATAATTTTCTCTCTGTATAGAGCGCCACGTGCACAATTATATACTATTGAATGACACTGACCTTGCCCCTCCCCTAACACAAGCTAACAGCAACCCAAGCTATCCTCTATCACGTGACCTTAGATCCGATGCTGCATACCGCTTGAGAGTCTTCACTATCCAGATCTCGTTCATGGTCACGTGAGAAGGCTATATCCGTTCGGGTTCGGCGTTCGGCGTCTCGTTCGACCCGATTTCGTTAAAAGCCTATTATTCTGCCGTACTCCGGAAAACCCCATATTTAAGAACTTGGCCATAAAACTCATCCTTCAAATATCGATCGATTTAAATGACCCTCATCTTGGCAAAAACTTTCAAACCTGGGAGTTCGCGAAGTATTGTATGATTGAATTGTTAGTTATGATGATGACTATAATCAATCTGTGCATCATTGCCCTCTTTGTAGAATATCCGTTGTGAAAATGGTAAGTTTTTTATTCTTTCGTGTTCCAGTTTTTGGAATGATTTTCATATTTTACGTTTTGCTGGGGGGTTTTTTTTTGTTTGTATGGAGGTTTGATTGCTTTGATTTTGTTGTGTGTGATGTTTTGTTTTCTGTTTGTTTGTTTGTTTGTTTGTTTGTTTGTTTTTGTTTTTTGTTTTTTTTTTGGTTTCTTTTGGCTTGTTACAATGATTATTGCATTTTTATATAAGTTCAATATCCAACTTCTTCTGTGGAACATTTCATGCATGTGTCTTATTTTGATATATTTATCACTTCATTTTCTTGACTACTGGCACGGCTTGTTTCTATCAGTATTTCGTCACATTTGCCCATCACTGTTGAGGAAATTGCGTCCGTTCTAGACAAAATATTATATCAATATTGAATAATACCATTCGCTGTTATGAAGCAAGAATAAGCGAGTGTTCAAGAGTATTTTATGTGTAGTCTAATATTATAACCTTGCCTGAGTGATTTTACACTGGAACACACATGAAAAGGAAAAGGAAAGCCTCAAGAATTTGGCAGGAGCGACGTGTACTTATATGCAGGTCTGGCATTCGAACCCACTAATGGGCCTAGTTTAACATTGTTGTAATGTACAATATTTTGCGTCATTTTATACGATTTCCATCACAACAATGAGCCCATAAGGAATTGGGTTATCAGACCTGCATTTCTTCGTGTTTACATAAAAAAGGCCAAAGGCCGAAACGTCGTTTGTTTTGTGTTGTTCCCTTATATATGAGTCACATTTACTCCCTTTATCTTTCTCTCCATCAAACTAAGAAACCTTTACATGGGTCCTCCTCTGCTGTTCACATCATGACGTCATGCAGAGAAATGTTCATCTCCTGTTCAAATATTATTATTTTAGATTCGTCTATTTATTTATTTATTTTGTCGTGATGTCCAACGATGAAGTCTATGCGGCAGATGCAGATTGATGAATTCCACTCAATAATACAAAATAAGCTTTTATATAGCGTATAATATCTACTTAATTGGCTCAAAGCGCTTTACAAGGGGTCCCTAACCAACAGCAACGTGTAACATGTAGAACGAGACATAAATGACACCTGTTTTGCGATATTACATTTTTCAGGTACTCATTTTACACCTGAGTACGATGAGAGAATGTGAGTAAAGAGCCTTTTCAAAGGATTCAACTATGCGCCGAGCGAGGCTCAAACTCAAGACCTTTCAAAGCGAGACCACATAGCCGCTGACCACTGACAATGAGATCTGAATACATGAATTATTGAATGCATGTGTAGAATAGTATAAGATATCACCAAACTGAAAGATTAAGATTTGAAAAAGTGTGAAGGAAACGGTGCTAGAAAAAGCAGAAAGAAAACGCAAGTTTAAAAAAAATACAAGCTTTTTCAGAACTTTATCTTAGACACCAGTGCCTGTTCTTTAACATGTCATGAAATTAAGCCATGCTATTGTGATATATAATTAATATGTAAGGAATGTATATAAGGAAAAAAAACGATAAGTGTTGAATTGTAAGTTTCAATTTATTAGACGAAGACAGATTTCGGACGTTTCGGATTTCCCCCTTGTCAACGAAACACGATGAATAACACACTAATATCTCATTCGTCCTTGTGATGCAGCTATTAGAAAGAAAATAAGTGATTTGTTGTATTTAACACAATCTTTACATCACATCTATTTTGACGAAAAGAATAATTAATGGTCTTTAATTGTGCACGCCAAAAGACGTTCGTTGAACATCTCGGATTATATAAATCTATAATCAAACAAAAGTAGTAATTCAGGGCCATTCGGCCCATGGAGCCGGAGTTTATCCCTGTTTCTATAGCGTGAAACGGACACATAGCAGTTGCTTGCTATCCTTTGGATAGGACGTTAGTACTTTCCGCCAAATCTAACAGACTCAGCTACCCATTCGCTGCTGGGGGGGGGGGGGACGGGGGGTCAGAAAAAAATCTGCACCCGGGATCAATCTCTGTCCCTTTGTGTGTTTAGCGAGTGTCCTATTAACTGAGCTATCGGGACCGCCATGGTCAAACTAAACTTTTCATAAATTTGTTTTGTTTTTGTGTTTGTTTTTCTCAGTTTGAAGAATCGTACCGTGCCCTTCAGGCTGCTTTCCAGCTGTTCGACTTCATGAATGATGGTTACGTCACTAGAATCGACTTCCGGCGTGTTCTGAGCGAGTTTGGGTTTGACGTCAACGCCATCGATCTGGATGCCTTCTTACAGCGAGCCGGTATTGCCGTGATACAGGGCCTCGTCAATTACAACCAGTTCCTTCAACGGTTCCAGTCCAAGACCGACAGCAGCATCGCCAATCGAGTCCTGACCAGAGATGTGGAGAACAGGTTGGTCCGTTGTATGATCTGTATGATGATGATGATGGTGATGATGATGATGATGATGATGATGATGATGATGATGATGGTGATGATGATGATAATGATGATGATGATGGGGATGATGATGATGGTGATGATGATGATGATGATGATGATGATGATAATAATAATAATAATAGTAATGTTATTAGTAATAGTAGTGTAGTAGTAGTAGTAGTAGTAGTTAGTAGTAGTAGTAGTAGTAGTAGTAGTAGTAGTAGTAGAAGAAGAAGAAGAAGTAGTCGTTGTAGTAGTAGTAGTTGTAGTAGTAGTGGTAGTGGTAATAGTAGTAATAGTAGTAGTAGTAGTAGTAGTAGTAGTAGTAGTAGTAGTAGTAGTAGTAGTGGTAATAATAATAGTAGTAGTAGTAGTAGTAGTAGTAGTAGTAGTAGTAGTAGTAGTAGTAGTAGAAGAAGAAGAAGAAGTAGTCGTTGTAGTAGTAGTAGTTGTAGTAGTAGTGGTAGTGGTAATAGTAGTAATAGTAGTAGTAGTAGTAGTAGTAGTAGTAGTAGTAGTAGTAGTAGTAGTAGTAGTAGTAGTAGTAGTAGTAGTAGTAGTAGAAGAAGAAGAAGAAGAAGAAGAAGTAGTCGTTGTAGTAGTAGTAGTTGTAGTAGTAGTGGTAGTGGTAATAGTAGTAATAGTAGTAGTAGTAGTAGTAGTAGTAGTAGTAGTAGTAGTAGTAGTAGTAGTAGTAGTGGTAATAATAATAGTAGTAGTAGTAGTAGTAGTAGTAGTAGTAGTAGTAGTAGTAGTAGTAGTAGTATAGTGGTTAGAGTTGTTGTTATAGTAGTAGTAGTAGTAGTAGTAGAAGTAGTAGTATTGGTAGCAGCAGCAATAGTAGTAGAAGTAGTAGTAGTAGTAGTAGTAGTAGTAGTAGTAGTAGTAGTAGTAGTAGTAGTGGTAGTAGTAGTAGTAGTAGTAGTAGTAGTAGTAGTAGTAGTAGTAGTAGTAGTAGTAGTAGTAGTAGTAGTAGTAAGAGTTGTTGTTATAGTAGCAGCAGTAGTAGAAGTAGTAGTAGAAGTAGTAGTAGTAGTAATGGTAACAGTAGTAGTAGTAGTAGTAGTAGTAGTAGTAGTAGTAGTAGTAGTAGTAGTAGTAGTAGTAGTGGTAGTAGTAGTAGTAGTATTAGTAGTAGTAGTAGTAGTAGAAGTAGTAGTGGTAGTAGTAGTAGTGGTAATAGTAGTAGTAGTAGTGGTAATAGTAGTAGTAGTAGTAGTAGTAGTAGTAGTAGTAGTAGTAGTAGTAGTAGTAGTAGTAGTAGTAGTAGTAGTAGTAGTAGTAGTTTAAAATTATAATAATAACAAGAAGCATCGGAAAAGAATAATCAGTTGTAAATATTGTGTTTTAGATAAGACTTCCCCGCCTATATCCCCATTTTGATTTCTTCCTTCTGACTCTATCGCCGTCCAGCACTGTCCGTAAGAAACACATTAAGACAGAGGAGACAGTTCGTATGGACAACATGGAGTCTTGTGTCAGCAACTTCTTTCAGAACGACTACAACAAACTGCTCAACATGCTTAAGTAAGTCTGATAAGACCCAACAAAAGACAAATCAAACAGCAAAATACACGCAATAAAAAATCATTTAAGATAAAAACCCTTTCCCATCTTGGAATCGAACCTCAGACCTTCCCGAAGGAGGGTTTTCGGGTGAAATGAGTTTTGCTAGGATGTTAGACCTGCATATATGTAACATATATCTACGATTCCACCCCAACTACCGGAAACGTTCATTCTTTCTAGAACGATCCAGACTGGAACAAACTTCCTTAAGACGGCAGCTCCGTTTGCTCGTTGACATCTCAAGATTTTTATACACAAAAGGACTCCTAACAATCAACTTGTACTGTAGGATGTCGAGATTTGATATACAAAGTCTATTTGAGGAATGGATGAAGCATTGTGTAATGCATTCGGAATGATGAATGAAAATACGCGGTATAAAAAATGTTGAGTTTTTATATAGCACAATATCCTCTAAACGTGCTCAAAGCGCTTTACAGGGGGTCTCTGATTAACAGTAACACGTAACATGTAGACCGAGACATGACGCCTGTTAGGCGACATTACATTATTTTTTTCGACAGACATAGCTATTATCGGCCAGGTACTTATTTTTCACCTGAGTACGGCGAGAGAATGTGAGATCGGAGATCTTTTTTTAAGGGTTCAACGATGCGCCGAGCGAGGCTCAAACCCAGAACCTTCCGATCCGAAACCGAGTATCATACCACAAGACCGTGATATAACTGTTCACAAACGATTGTGTCCGACAACGATAATCAACCGGCAAACCTTTTCCTGCACACCATAAACAATGTGTGAATCACTTACCCTCGTTTGATTGTTGGGGTGTCACGTGGGGATTTTGACTATTTATGTTTCTTGGATGAGGTCAATAGACGGAACGAAATTGATGTCACTCAGTTCTTTTTTTAAATTGTTTTTAGCCAGTCATTTTTATGAGTAGTTTTCACTAAATTCTATCAATCAGACTATAAACGTTTAAGGTTACACATAGTTATGTGTGTTGGTACGTTATATCCAGCTGGCGGGTGCTGTGAGTTTTTTTTTGGCTAAAGGCATAGCATAAATTCTTAAGAGCTCTCAGAGTTCTGTATGGAGTCAGCAACCACTAATCGACTAGGTTGTCTCTCACAAGGCTGAGATGACTATCGTGAATTGATTGTGCTCTATATGGTCTTGTGGTATGAAACTCGCTTTCGGATCGGAAGGTCCTGGGTTGGCGCATAGTTGAGTCCTTGGAAAAGACTCTTTACTCACATTCTCAGGTTTAATATGAGTACCTGGTCGTTAACAGCATTGTCTCAGTCGGAAAAAAAATGTAATATCGCCTAACAGGCATCATGTGTCGTTCTATATGTTACATGTTGCTGTTAGTCAGGGACCCTTTGTAAAGCGCTTTGAGCACTTTAAGTGGATATTGCGCCATATAAAAGCTCGCGTTAAAGCTCGCGTTAGAATGTATAAGTCTTTGGAATTAAATAAGTCAAAAATAAAGGGACTGAAACAACCATCTTGACTATGTGTAAGCTTACAGTATCAATATAACCGTATCTTTTGTGAAACGAATTTGACGTCAATCAGCTTTCTCGTCCTTTTAGACAGCCTGTTTGTTTTTGATCTTACTAAATTCAATCAATCAGACAATTTAAACGTTGAAGGTTACACACAGTTTGCGTTTTTGTTAATATTGAATTTGGCTGGCGGATGTTGTGAGTATTTTATCCAAACGCATAGCAACAACCACCATCATAAAGTAAACAGTGAGTTGTGTTCACCTGATCAGCCAATGAGATTCTTTGTTACCACGAGCACGATGAGTACACACACAGCCTTCTTTAACTTGACACTTACCTAAAATACATCCGGAAGTATAGCGGACCAACCCACAAAACTATGTAACAACAAGAGATGAAGTGAATAGAAAAGTGCCAGAAGACAATAGAGAATAAAAAAAATCTTCGCGGCGGTGATGGGGTTTGAACCTGTGACCTTATTGGTACAACAACTCCGCCTGGCCGGTGAGAGCGTGACTCTACCGTATGAGCTATCCACGAATCCAAAAATAATTCGTATCAAACTCAGGTCATTCATTACTAGAGCTCTCTCTCTCTCTCACCGACTACTGGAGACCGCGGGTCCAACACACAACCATCGCGAAGTTACCTGGCCAGCAGTTAAGCTTAATAGATAGTATGCGCTTGGCTAAGAAGCTCATAACATTGCCATCCGGAAGTATAACGGACCAATACACAAAACTGTGTGTATCCATGAACGTTTATAGTCTGGTTAATACAGTTCAGTGAGCACTACTCATAAACGCGGATGGCAAAAAAAAACAATAACAAAGAACTGTTTGACGTCATCTTCGAACTATCTATAGATAGAATGCGCTTGGCCAAGGAGTTCACAACATTGCCATCCGGAAGTATAACGGACCAACACACAAACTCTGTGTAACCATGAACTTTTATAGTCTGGTTAATACAGTTTAGTGAGAACAACTCACAAACGCGGATGGCAAAAACCATAACAAAAGCCTGAGTGACGTCATCTGCATACTATCTATAGCCAATATTCTCAACACAAACATATAACATAGAAACAATTGAGACATGAGTATGCTCCGGTATATGGGGTGAATTTTTAATTCAGAAAAGTGAGTGGAGGTCGCAGGTTCAAACCCCATCACCGCCGCGAAAAAAAAATGTTATTCTCTATTGCCTTCTGGCACTTTTCTATTCACTTCATCTGTTGTTGTTACCAACAAAAGTGCCTGCTCCACTCACTTTTTTGAATTAAAAATTCACCCCGGCTCCATGGGCCAGGTGGATATGAAGGACTACCTTTTAAAAATGTAATACTACTAACTGTCCACCTTTTGTTTGTCATTGTCGTGTTTTCTGACTGGCTATGAGGTCACGAAGGTTCACGAAGGCTATGCTATAACTCATTACCACCACAATGTCTTTCCCCCCACAGAGATCGAGACAAGAACAACACGGGCACCATCCCAGCACATGAGTTACGTAACGTCATCAATTCAGTCCTGAAAACCAACATGACCGACAGGCAGTTCGAGGAACTGGTGGTCAGACTCAGCCAGAAATCCAACAACGACTCGCCAAGCATAAACTACAGCAATTTCCTGGACCTTTTCTGTTCGGAGTAAGTATCTTCAGCTTTGACTAGACCCACCTAAAATTTTTAAAAAGAAATATTGAGATTTTATATAGCGCAATATCCGCTAAACGTGCTCAAAGCGCTTTACAATGGGTCCCAGGCCAACAGCAACATTTAACATGTAGGACGGTACATGACGCCTTTTAGGCGATATTATAATTTTTTTCAGACAGGGACAACGCTGTTAACGGCCAGGTACTCATATTACACCTGAGCACGGTGAGAGAATATGAGTAAAGAGCCTTTTCCAAGGACTCAACTATGCGCCGAGCGAGGCTCGAATCCAGGACTTTCCGATCCGAAAGTGAGTGTCTTACCACTAGGCCACATATTCCCACCTACTGGCTTTAGGACATGACGAATACTTGATAGTTATACTTGTTCATTCATAGTTTAATAACGAGGCAACGTGACTCAGCCGTACGGTCTTTGCTTCTTACCCAAAAGGTACCGAGTTCGATCACCCGCTGCTGCGCTGTGGGCTTTGAGCAAGTCACCTCGCCCTAGCTTAAATTGCGGCGCTGCACTGCGGCTGACGCCTGGGTTATTCCAGTCTTCCCTAGACCTTAGAGACAGATTTCTCCTTTGATTGAAAAAAAGGATTTTTATTATTTTCATTATTATTTTATAATCCGCTCAGTTCCGCACAATTCCTTAGTTAAAATGACACAATGACTGTAAAAATAATAAAACAAAAATGACTAGAACAGTTTTAAAAAGAGAAAAATACCAAATAGGGAACGTTTCAGGCTCAAAACCCTTCTTCAGCCAACAACAACAAAATAAACAATAAAAATGTACATACATTACTAAAAAAAAACCAGATCGGCGACTAGATATTTCCGATTTCATCTCTGAGGATGTACGAAATATTTAGTCGATCTGGGTTTTTAGTACTGTGTTAATGTATTTATTGTTTTTTCTTTATCATTGGCTGAAGAAGGGTTTTGAGCTTGAAACTTTCCGTGTTTAGTATTTTGTTCTTTTTCAAAGATGTTATATTCACTAAAAGTTTATTACTATTAGTCACTCTTTCTGTTCAGGATATCTCAGCAGCCTCCAACCAAGATCTATTTCTAAATTCATTTTTCAATCCCCACATCCTGACAAGAGCACCGACCTAACCAAAGTATTACACAAAATCTATGGTATTTGACAATTTTTTCTTCCTCCTCTCCTTCACCCCTCCACACCTCCCTCGTGGTTCCAGGCCTGGCGGTTGGAACAGAAAGAACGACGGGTTGTACGTCAGTCAGAAATACCAGCTTGGAGACGTCCCCCCTCCCCCACCCGTCCTTCGACTCCAGGAGAAAGCCAAGACCTGGATGGCCATACCCCAGTCCAAGGACCATCCCACAGACACCAGGATAGGGGAGGTAATACCTTGTACTCGTAATATATTGTACGGCTAAGTGGTCTTGTGGTATGACACTCGTCCTTCTGATCGCAAGGTCCAGGGTTCCAGTTCCTCTCTGGGCGGCACATGGTTGAGTCCTTGAAAAGACTCTTTACCCACAACCAAAAAAATGGCGATCTACCGCCAATAGAATAATTTAGAATAGCTGAAATAGTTTTTCAAAGGTTCAAGAAAGTGTTGACAGAGTATCAACATTGTCCATACATTTTCGACACGTTAGACAGCTAGATAGTTATTATTATTGTGATGCTTGATTATCAGACTTTTTTTCTCATTATTTAACCTAGAAAAACTGATGAAAGCGAATTTTTTCTTTGGTTATTCCAAAGAACTTAAAAGTAGTTCTTCGGAGCCGTTAGACCCATAGAGCCGGAGTTTATAATAATGATAATAATAATAATAATAATAATAATAATAATAATAATAATAATAATAATAATAATAATAATAATAACAATAGATCTTTATTGTCCATAAATATGGCATTTGTCATTTAGTTACACTTGTTATAACATTGAACAGGTATTTCACTCCTACTTATTTTCTCTCTCTCTCTCTCTCTCTCTCTCACACACACACACACACACACACACTCTCTCTCTCTCTCTCTCTCTCTCTCTCTATCTATCTATCTATCTATCTATATATCTATCTATCTCTCTCTTCCTCTCTTTCTTTCACGCGTGCGATATACACAACATAAACATATTCATTTCATTTTCAAT
Organism: Berghia stephanieae; assembly: GCF_034508935.2. Classification (NCBI taxonomy): domain Eukaryota; kingdom Metazoa; phylum Mollusca; class Gastropoda; order Nudibranchia; family Aeolidiidae; genus Berghia; species Berghia stephanieae. Next base: position 9,948 of record NW_027622432.1, read on the forward strand.
TCGTTACATTTGCGGCAATTCGACACCAAATATTATCATCATTAACAATTGGTCAATTAATCTAACATTAAAATACATTAATCAGTCAATCAGTCAACGCATCAATCCTTGGTTTTGCTGTACCATCTGAACTATTCAAAATTTTTATTGCTGATGGAACGAACGTTTATTTATACTTGTTAGGTCTACATTTAATCTGACAAAACCTTATCCCAGATGGTAAAAGACTAAATTCATGGTATAAAATATGTTTTTTATTGTTGGTAATTGAGAATGCTTTCCTTTTTATTGCTTTTCCATGAATTCTTTCTACTCCATCAAGAGGATGGTTTATTATTTTTGATGCCTCTTTGATTGATCTTGAGATTTTTGATTTATCTTTAAGTCGGCATCCGCCAAATCATATGGTGCAGCCAAACGCAATTACACTTTTAATCAATGAGTCATAAACTCTTAACATAGTTTTCTTCCCTACTTGGAATGTTCTCAATTTCCTTAGGATGTATAATCTTTGGGCAACTTTCTTAGATATTATATTAATATGTTGAGAGAAATTGAGGGAACTATCAATGGTTATTCCTAAATATTTAAAATATTCAACTATTTCAACAGCATCTTTACCGATCGTCACACACTTTAAGTCGTTTTTATTTTTTACACCAAACACCTGTTCTTTCATTTTTTTTTAACATTTAATTCAAGCTGATTTTGTTCACACCAATCGGTGAATGTATTAATTTGTTTGAAATAATTCTTTTCGGTAACTTTATCTTTTAATAAGCCAAGAATAGCAGTATCATCTGCATATTTCCCTATAAAACAATTTTCAAAGGATGGTCTGCAGTCGTTGGTATATAAGATGTACAGGATTGGGGAACTCACGCAGCCTTGGGGACATCCGTTCGACAACGTCCTTTTGTTGGGGATATTTTCATCCAATTTTACACATTGCGGTCTATGGGTCAGAAACTCTTTATGCATTTAATAAGGTAGTTTGGAATATCCATGTTGCACAACTTTTGAAGCAAAATATCTGTGTTCATGGCATTAAAAGCTGACGAAAAGTCGACATACAGGATTCTTGCGTAATTCGAGGGCGTTTGGTCAAGGTGTTTTGATATCGAATTTGTGGCGGTTAATAGTGCGTCTTCTACACTGAGATGTTGCTGGTATGCAAATTGGTACGGATCTAGCAATTTCAGGTCATAACATTTTTGTAGGAGCTCACATTTAAAAAAAAATTTCTAAACATTTCATTACAAGCGATGTAAGTGCCTCTGGACGGAAGTCCCGTTTCTATAGTCTGAAATGGGCTATATCAATTGCTTGCTATCCTTTCGATAGGACGCTAGTCTATCACAAAGTACTTTCCACCAGATCTAACCGACCCAGCTGCCCAATCACCGCTGGGTGGACAAGGGGGGTCTGAATTAAAATCTAGACTTCACTAGAGGTTTGAACTCGGTCTCCTTGTGCGTGAAGCGAGTGCTCTACCAACTGAGCTATCGGGAAAACCCAAATAGCTTAGCATTGGGGTACTTTGTGGCGAACGTCACAAAAACGACCCTTTCACACAACCTTGTTTACACCACCTCAGGGGTGTTTTAATCAACTGTGACATATTATAGCATGTAGCAGGTGACCCCTGTATCCTGTATAGTGTCAAATGTTTTATAATTTATTCATGAATTTATCGCAAGTGTTAATCTTTTTTAATCAAAAATTATATTTGATATTTTCATAAAAAATAAGATATTTATTGTAAAACTTCTGTAGCGTGTGTTTAATTATTTGTGTCCTTTTGACCCCATGTCTGTGTGTGTGTGTGTGTGTGTGTGTCTTTGTGTGTGTGTGGATGTATTTGTATGTATGTATGTATGTATGTATGTATGTATGTATGTATGTATGTGTGGTATTTACATTATTAATGTACTGTTATAGAACTTGTATTACATGACGTGTCACTGTGTAGCTCCCGTGCAGCTGGAGTTTATCCCAGTTTCTATAGCGTGAAACGGTCAATAGTAATTGCTTGCTACCCTTTGGATAGGACGTTAGTCTATCGCAAAGTACTGTCCTCCAGATCTATCAGACCCAGCCACCCATTCACTGCTGGGTAGACAGGAAAGGGGGTGGGATCGATCGGTCCCTTTGCGTGTGAAGCCAGTGCTCTACGAACTGAGCTTTCGGGACCCCTATATTCCACATGGAGAGAAGAGGATGAAGTCAAGAGACAACTGGGCGAGATGACATTTTAACTTTAAAATCTATTTTTAGCATCTGCTTCAAAGGGACAAAGTTGGTGTAATATGATGGGTCACGTGATGTGTTTTGTCCATTATCGTTGAATTTGAAAATAGCCAATTACTTGTAGATTATTCATGACTTCTCCTTCCATCTCCATCTGTCCTCAGATCAAACGAGATTTGAACAAACTCTTCACAGATAGATTCCACATCTTTGACAAGGTAAGGGCCCCAAGGTTTTGCCCGCTCTCTATTAAACTCATTTCTTCTTCTTCTTCTTCTTCTTCTTCTTCTTCTTCTTCTTCTTCTTCTTCTTCTTCTTCTCCTTCTCCTTCTCCTCTCCTCCTCCTCCTCCTCCTCCTCCTCCTCCCTCCTCCTCCTCCCTCCTCCTCCTCCTCCTCCTCCCCTCCTCCTCCTCCTCCTCCTCCTCCTTCTTCTTCTTCTTCTTCTTCTTCTTCTTCTTCTCTTCTTCTTCTTCTTCTTCTTCTTCTTCTTCTTCTTTATTATTATTATTATTATTATTATTATTATTATTATTATTATTATTATTATTATTATCATTATCATTATTATTTTATAATTATTATTACTATTATTATTATTATTCTTATTATTATTATTATTATTATTATTATTATTATATTATTATTATTATTATATTATTATTATTATTATTAATTATTATTATTATTATT
>NW_027622433.1:0-12871 GCF_034508935.2 Berghia stephanieae
GAACTCGATTACTTCCGATTTGCATGGATACGCGCATATTTATTACCGTCGACCGTTGGCTAGTCGGCCAACCTGTTATTTACTCAGGTGTGTGATTACGTGAGACCTAGATGACCGCAACGACTCGTGGTTATCTGACAATAGTGTGCGAAATGATTTAATTACTAGCAAATTTCATTAAAAGTCCTTTCTATTTATTTGTTATTATGCGGGCTATACCAAAGTCGTTCAACAATCAGAATATCAAAAGTTTCCAGACTTGAGTCTTGCTTTAAGCACTGCAGAATTAAAAGTGTGGAAGGTGCCCCATCTTGTTGAAAAACAAATAATTGATCGGATTAAAGTGTAGAATAAGTTGTTTTTTTCCTCTATCATGTCACGTGATTTTCAATACAAAGATGAAATAACAGTCGGTTTATTTCTAAAGATGAATTTGCTTCAATGGGTCCTGACTTGAATGCAATGGATTCTATCCAGGATTCTCACAATTTCAGCAGAATACATACAATGATGCAGTGGTGATGGTGGTTGTTGTAGTAGTGATGGTGATGATGATGATGTGGTGGTGGTGGTGGTAGTAGTGATGGTGATGATGATTTGGTGGTGGTGGTGGTTGTAGTAGTGATGGTGATGATGATGGTGGTGGTTTGTAGTAGATGGTGATGTGATGATGTGGTGGTGGTGGTGTTGTAGTAGATGGTGATGATGATGATGTGGTGGTGGTGGTTGTAGTAGAGATGGTGATGATGATGTGGTGGTGGTTGTAGTAGTGATGGTGATGATGATGATGTGGTGTGGTGGTTGTAGTAGAGATGGTGATATGATGATGTGGTGGTGGTTGTAGTAGAGTGGTGATGATGATGATGTGTGGTGTTGTATATGATGATGATGATGAGATGTGGTGGTGTTGTTGTAGTAGTGATGGTGATGATGATGATGTGGTGGTGTGGTTTAGTAGATGTGAGATTGGTGTGGTTTAGTGTGATGTGATGATGTGGTGGTGGTGTTGTAGTAGTGATGATGATGATGATGATGTGGTGGTGGTTGTAGTAGTGATGGTGTGATGATGTGTGTATAGGAGGGATGATGATTGGTGGTGGTGTGTTGTAGTAGAGATGGTGATGATGATGATGTGTGGTGGTGGTGTAGTAGTGATGGTGATGATGATGTGTGGTGGTGGTGTGTTGAGTGTGATGAGTAGTGATGGTGATGATGATGATGATGTGATGAGTTTGTGTGTGGTGGTTGATGAGTGTGTGGTGTGTGGTGGTGTGTTGTAGTAGGATGGTGATGATGTATGTGGTGGTGGTGTAGTGATGGTGTGATGTGAGATGATGTGGTGGTGGTGGTGGTGTAGTAGGATGGTGATGATGATGTGGTGGTGGTGGTTGTAGTAGAGATGGTGATGATGATGATGTGGTGGTGGTGTGATGAGTAGATATGGTGATATGATGATGTGGTGGTGGTGTTGTAGTAGAGATGGTGAGTGATGATGTGGTGGTGGTGTGTAGTGATGTGTGATGATGAGATGTGGGTGTGGTGGTTGTAGTAGATTTGGTGATGATGATGATGTGGTGGTGTTTGTAGTAGAGATGGTGATGATGATGATGTGTGGTATTGGCTGTAGTAGATGATGATGATGATGATGATGATGTGGTGGTGGTGTTGTATGATGATGGTGATGATGATGTGTGGGTGGTGGTGTAGTAAGATGTGATTGATGAGTGGTGGGGTGGTGTAGTAGTGATGAGATGATGATGATGATGATGGTGTGGTGTTGAGTAGTGGTGATGGTGTTGGTGGTGGTGGTTGTATATGGTGATGTGATGGTGGTGGTGGTGTGTAGTAGGATGGTGATGATGATGTGGATGTGTGGTGTGTTGTAGGAGTGATGTGGATAGATGATGATGGTGGTGGTGGTGTTGTAGTAGAGATGGTGATGATGATGATTGTGGTGGTGGTGAATGATGTTGGGGTGGGGTGAGGTTGATGTGAGTGGTGGGGTTGTAGTAGAGATGGTGATGTGATGTGTGGTGGTGGTGGTGTGTATAGATGAGATATGATATTGTGTGGTGGTGTGTAGTGATGTGAGATGTGATGTGGTGGTGGTTGTAGTAGTGATGGTGATGATGATGATGTGGTGGTGGTGGTTGTAGTAGTGATGGTGATGATGATGATGTGGTGGTGGTGGTTGTAGTAGAGATGGTGATGATGATGATGTGGTGGTGGTTGTAGTAGAGATGGTGATGATGATGATGTGGTGGTGGTGGTTGTTGTAGTAGTGATGGTGATGATGATGATGTGGTGGTGGTGGTTGTAGTAGAGATGGTGATGATGATGATGATGATGATGATGATGATGTGGTGGTGGTGGTGGTTGTAGTAGAGATGGTGATGATGATGTGTGGTGGTGGTTGTAGTGGATGGGTGATGATGTGATGTGGTGGTGGTGGTTGTAGTAGAGATGGTGTGTGTGATGATGATGATGATGTGTGGTGGTGGTTGTAGTAGAGATGGTGATGATGATGATGTGGTGGTGGTGGCTGTAGTAGTGATGATGATGATGATGTGTGGTGGTGGTGTTGGTGTAGTATGGTATGATGATGATGTGGTGGTGTTGTAGTGAGTAGTGATGATGATGGTGATGTGGTGATGGTGGGTGGTAGTGAATGATGATGGATATGATGATGTGGTGGTTGGTGGATGTGTAGATTGTGTGGTGTGGATGATGATGTGGTGGTGTTTGAGTAGTGGTGAGTGGATGATTTTGTGGTGGGGTCTGTAGTGGTGATGAGATGATTATGTGTGGATGGGTTAGTAGGTGGTGATGATGATATGTGGTGTGGTGGTTGTGTAGATGTATGATGTGGTGGTGGTAGTGGTGTGGGATATGATAGATGGTGTGTGGTGATGGTGTGTGATGGGGTGGGGTAAGTGGATGTGGTATGATATGTGGTGTTGTGGTGTGAGTGAGGTGAGATGATGTGGTGGTGTGGTGGTTGTGTGGATGGGGATGATGTGTGGTGGTGGTGGGTAATGATATGTGTTGTGGTGTGGTGGTGGGTGTAGTATGATAATGATGATGTGTGGTGGTGGTTGATGATGGGTGATATGATTGTGTGTGTCGGTGGTTGGTGGTAGGATATGATAATGTGTGGTGGTAGGTGGTTGTATGAGTGATGATGTGTGAATGTGTTGTGGTGTGTGGATGATGATGTGGTGTGATGGTGGTGTGGTGAGTATGATAATGATGTGGTGGGGTGTACAGTAGGTTGGTGTGTGATAATGATATGGTGGAGGTGGTAGGTGTGATTTCAGATATGATGTATGTGGTAGTCGTGTGGATTAAGTTGTTGTTGTATGTGAATGATGATGTGGTGTGTGTGTATGTGGTGTGAGTTGTATGGTGTGGGGTATGTGATGATGATGTGGTGGAAGTTAGTATCGGGGTGATGGGTGATATTTAAATGTGATTTGGGTTGATGTGCTATTGAAGAGACGAATAACCAGTGGTAGCTGAGTGACGGCAATTGAGTGGGGAGGTGATTGTAAGGCGGAAGGGGGGGGAGGTGATGGAATGTTATTTGGGTCGAGAGATGAGTCTGAGAGCTGTAATGATGAAAGTGGTTGTAGTGTGTGATGATGGATGATGATTGTGTGGGATTAATGATAATGGTGTTGCTTGTGTAAGTGACGTGATGGTTGGTGGTGGTGATGGGTGATGAGGATAAGATATGTGGTGAGTGGTGGAGTTGTGATAGGGATAAATGATAATGGTGTGGTGGTGATGGTGGTTGTGATGGTGGTAGGGATAATGATAATATGTGTGGGGGTGGTTACATGGTGTGTGGCATGTTGTAGGTGGTGGGGATAATGATAATGGTGTGGTGGTGACGGTGGTTGCAGTAGTGATGGCAGTGATGATGATGATGTCCTGGTGTTGGATGTAGTATTGGTGATTGTGATGATGATGATGATGATGATGGTTGCTGTAGTGGTGATTGTGGTGAAGTTGTAGTGTTGGGGGTAGTGATGATGATGTGGTGGAAAGTTGTAGTATTCGGGGTAGTGATGAGGTTGATGATTTAAAAAAAATTCTCTTTATTCATCCCATAGGGGAAATTTGTCTCCAGGGTCTATTCGAAGGGAAGACGAATAACCCAGGCGTTAGCTGCAGTGCACCGCCGCAAATTGAGCTAGGGCGAGGTGACTTGCTCAAGGCCACACCGCGCAAGGGGGGGGGGATGATGGAACTCGTTACCTTTCGGGTACGAAGCAGAGACCGTCCCCCTGAGCCACGCTGCCCCTAATGATGATGTGGTTGTAGTAGTGGTGATGATGATGATGATTTTGTGGTATTTGCAATGATATGATGGATAAGTTGCAGTAGTGTTGTAAGTGACGATGATGATGTGGTGGTGGTGGTGATGAGGATAAGGATGATAGTGGTGAGTGGTGGAGTTGCAGTCGTGGTGACGGTGAAGATGATGATGAAGATGGTGCTTTGGTGGTAGTAAAGGTTGTAGCAGTGATGGAACTTATGACAATGATAAAGAGCGAATTCAAAATGCGTGGGATCGAAACGCTCTTCAATACTTTAGAAACTCAACTAGATCAAAGTGGGAAAAGGCAACACGCAGTCATTACACAAAATGGGGGGGGGGGGCGTCAACAGATGACTTCAAGATTTACGAGCTACTTTTGAAATCTTCGATTTTGCTAACATGCAATGTGTTTATTAAAACAATCGTCGAATTAAAACGGACCGCCTTATTCTTTTGACCATTTGTATACTATATACACAATTCAATAAGTAGTTTCGATTGTTCTAACATTTCATACATGCATCATTTATATAATTTGTAACGTGGTGGATGCTTGATTGTTCTAACATTTTATACATGCATCATTTATATAATTTGTAGCGTGTGGATGCTTGATTGTTCTAACATTTCATACATGCATCATTTATATAATTTGTAACGTAGTGGATGCTTGATTGTTCTAACATTTCATACATGCATCATTTATATAATTTGTAACGTGGTGGATGCTTGATTGTTCTAACATTTCATACATGCATCATTTATATAATTTGTAACGTGGTGGATGCTTGATTGTTCTAACATTTCATACATGCATCATTTATATAATTTGTAACGTGGTGGATGCTTGATTGTTCTAACATTTCATACATGCATCATTTATATAATTTGTAGCGTGTGGATGCTTGATTGTTCTAGCATTTCATACATGCATCATTTATATAATTTGTAACGTGGTGGATGCTTGATTGTTCTAACATTTTATACATGCATCATTTATATAATTTGTAACGTGGTGGATGCTTGATTGTTCTAACATTTCATACATGCATCATTTATATAATTTGTAGCGTGTGGATGCTTGATTGTTCTAACATTTCATACATGCATCATTTATATAATTTGTAACGTGGTGGATGCTTGATTGTTCTAACATTTCATACATGCATCATTTATATAATTTGTAACGTGGTGGATGCTTGATTGTTCTAACATTTCATACATGCATCATTTATATAATTTGTAACGTGGTGGATGCTTGATTGTTCTAACATTTCATACATGCATCATTTATATAATTTGTAGCGTGTGGATGCTTGATTGTTCTAACATTTCATACATGCATCATTTATATAATTTGTAACGTGGTGGATGTTTGATTGTTCTAACATTTCATACATGCATCATTTATATAATTTGTAACGTGGTGGATGCTTGATTGTTCTAACATTTCATACATGCATCATTTATATAATTTGTAACGTGGTGGATGCTTGATTGTTCTAACATTTCATACATGCATCATTTATATAATTTGTAACGTGGTGGATGCTTGATTGTTCTAACATTTCATACATGCATCATTTATATAATTTGTAACGTGGTGGATGCTTGATTGTTCTAACATTTCATACATGCATCATTTATATAATTTGTAACGTGGTGGATGCTTGATTGTTCTAACATTTCATACATGCATCATTTATATAATTTGTAACGTGGTGGATGCTTGATTGTTCTAACATTTCATACATGCATCATTTATATAATTTGTAGCGTGTGGATGCTTGATTGTTCTAACATTTCATACATGCATCATTTATATAATTTGTAACGTGGTGGATGCTTGATTGTTCTAACATTTCATACATGCATCATTTATATAATTTGTAACGTGGTGGATGCTTGATTGTTCTAACATTTCATACATGCATCATTTATATAATTTGTAACGTGGTGGATGCTTGATTGTTCTAACATTTCATACATGCATCATTTATATAATTTGTAGCGTGTGGATGCTTGATTGTTCTAACATTTCATACATGCATCAGTTTATATAATTTGTAACGTAGTGGATGCTTGATTGTTCTAACATTTCATACATGCATCATTTATATAATTTGTAACGTGGTGGATGCTTGATTGTTCTAACATTTCATACATGCATCATTTATATAATTTGTAACGTGGTGGATGCTTGATTGTTCTAACATTTCATACATGCATCATTTATATAATTTGTAACGTGGTGGATGCTTGATTGTTCTAACATTTCATACATGCATCATTTATATAATTTGTAACGTGGTGGATGCTTGATTGTTCTAACATTTCATACATGCATCATTTATATAATTTGTAACGTGGTGGATGCTTGATTGTTCTAACATTTCATACATGCATCATTTATATAATTTGTAACGTGGTGGATGCTTGATTGTTCTAACATTTCATACATGCATCATTTATATAATTTGTAACGTGGTGGATGCTTGATTGTTCTAACATTTCATACATGCATCATTTATATAATTTGTAACGTGGTGGATGCTTGATTGTTCTAACATTTCATACATGCATCATTTATATAATTTGTAACGTGGTGGATGCTTGATTGTTCTAACATTTCATACATGCATCATTTATATAATTTGTAGCGTGTGGATGCTTGATTGTTCTAACATTTCATACATGCATCATTTATATAATTTGTAACGTGGTGGATGTTTGATTGTTCTAACATTTCATACATGCATCATTTATATAATTTCTAACGTGGTGGATGCTTGATTGTTCTAACATTTCATACATGCATCATTTATATAATTTGTAACGTAGTGGATGCTTGATTGTTCTAACATTTCATACATGCATCATTTATATAATTTGTAACGTGGTGGATGCTTGATTGTTCTAACATTTCATACATGCATCATTTATATAATTTGTAGCGTGTGGATGCTTGATTGTTCTAACATTTCATACATGCATCATTTATATAATTTGTAACGTGGTGGATGCTTGATTGTTCTAACATTTCATACATGCATCATTTATATAATTTGTAACGTGGTGGATGCTTGATTGTTCTAACATTTCATACATGCATCATTTATATAATTTGTAACGTGGTGGATGCTTGATTGTTCTAACATTTCATACATGCATCATTTATATAATTTGTAACGTGGTGGATGCTTGATTGTTCTAACATTTCATACATGCATCATTTATATAATTTGTAACGTGGTGGATGCTTGATTGTTCTAACATTTCATACATGCATCATTTATATATAATTTGTAGCGTGTGGATGCTTGATTCTGAATTTTTGTAAGTTGTTCTTTTTTCTTGCACTCGATATATTTTAACTTGTAACAAATGTTGGCAGAAGCCTTATATCTTTGAGTATAGATTCAATTTTCATTATCTAAACCGTCACGATATCATACCTCCTTGAAGTGGCGGGTTACATATATTTAGTATGCTTGTCCCACATCATGAAATCACGACTGGTGTTAGTATCATCCTTTATTGTACCCCCCCCCCCCCTTTTTTTAATTTTTTGAATGAATATTTTTTTTTCGATTTTAAACCGGAAAATTTCTAAGCGATACGATGAAATAATGTTCCTTTCTCGTATGTCTTATTTTCTTTAATTGGAAACAAATTTGTAAGTATTTTTAGTTTTAAAATTCATATTAATTTGTCAATTGGTTTTAGACATATGTCGTCTGTTTGAACAATAGTAATTTGCATAACAGAATCTAATGACATCTGTTATGGAACACGTCACTCAGACAGTTTCTAGAAACGAATCGATTGCACATCGAATTCCGCTGACGTTTGGTTCACACGTCCTTGTCAAACAAGTTTTTTGTTTGATCACAAGGCGGCGATATCCATGACGTCACATCTAATGGGTGACTGCGCTGCAGGTAGAAAATTTCATTTTCGGAAGTAATGTCCTTCTCCCGTATGGCATACTAGCTAACGGGAAAGTTGACAAGCAAACCACGTGCAAAAATTAGGGCGTTTGATTTCGATGAGATTTGACACAACAAATTAGATTTTTGGATAAAATCAACACGATGTCTAATCCATCTCACAAGACACGCAAACCATCTTCACCTCGATTGGAAACGCTGTGCAAAATTTGATGGCGATTGATTCAGAGCTTTCTGGCCTTCACACACATTCTATTTGCCAAATATATAATAATAATAATAATAAATAATAATAATAATAATAATAATAATAATAATAATAATAATAAATAATAATAATAATAATAATAAAAGTGTTCTTATGTAGCGCTAAATACCCAGCCTCAAAGCGCTTTACAAGATACTTATCAAACCATAAACACACTCATACCGAGCCAAACAGACGCACACCCTAACTATGCAAGTTTTACGAAATGAAATTGACATTCAACAAAATGGAATTACGACAGAAAAAAAAGGAATAATTTACTCATGAAGAAGAACATTTAAAGGTGGCGTTTTTATACACCTCCGTTGGAGGTGTACAAAAACGCACCGTTTTTATGCACCTCCGTTGGCGGTGATGGTAAAGTTGTTGCTGCATACGTCCATGAGGTTTAAATAGTTTTAGATTGTAGTTTAGCACGCTGCTTAGTGATTACCGATGTACAATGATAATAAATTAAAGAATAATAACAATAATTTAAAAACTCAAAAGTAAAAAAAAAAACATCGCACACAAATACTGATCTCAAATAAATAAATAATTTTAGAAAATTAAAATCGAAGTTTTTTAAAAACATGATAAAAAGTTTTTGAAAAAAGAAGAAAGAAAAAAAAGCAAACAAAAACAAAGTAAATCAATAAAAAAAAAAGTCAACAATGGAATCGAACCCAGCACTTCCAAGGTCTGAGTCTGACAGCTTGTCCACTGCGCTGCGGAGCCACCTGACTGTTCATCACAGTTCATCACATTTAATAAGGTCTTTCTAAAACATTATTTTACCTTCAATGCAACTTCTATTTTCTGATTTTATATTTCGATTTTTTATTATTATTATACTTTTTATATAAATTTATTAACAAAGACATCCTACAGATAACAGATGTCACAATATAACTTTCGCCGTGTCCAAATACAGAAACACAATATCGCTGATGAAATTGGGTGGGATGCGCATGCGTGACGGAGATGTATAAAAACGATCCGTTAAGATACACCGTCAACGGAGGTGCATAAAAACACTACGAAATTTAAATGCCTACGATAAAAATTTCTGGAAAAGATGTCAATGATGATGTTGAAAGAAAGAAGAAAGAATAAGAAAGAAGAGGGGAAGAATAACAATTACAATAAAAGAAAACAAGATATTTATATTATACATACCGCAATGTGAGAATGAAAAGTCAGTTGTGTCCAATTTGAAAGATCTGAAAATATTTCAACAAACTTGAAAGTAAACAAACAAAGCAACAGTCTCTGACTTTAGAACGTAGAATAAGACTTGCATTCAATCAAGGTTGTCATGCAAATGGCCACACCTAGCGTTGCAATATTATTTAACTGTAGATGTCTTTTTATTTGTGACTATTTTAATTAATTACTCGTAGAGATCATAACAAGTCGTGCTTTCTAGAAGTCAGGTGACAAACATTCGATTTTTTTAAACTCACGTTTTGTCGTCTTACAATGAAGTCAGGCGATAATGGGTGTGGTCTGTGATGTACAGGTGGAAAATAGCAACAACTGTAACCCGGCGCTGTCTTTTGATCGATCGGTATTTTTCACACAACTCAGGTATGGAAGGATACCTGTCTATGACCAATGACGAATTTCAAAGTTTTCAGCTCGATGCTGCACCATCAGAATTGGATTGGAATCTCTCAAAAGTTGTCAGAGATCGAGTTAGCGGAGACGGAAGAGTATCAGCAGTATTTCAGAAATGTCCTCAAATGTTCGTACACAGCAGACGTCAACATCATCGTAGACTTGGCAGTTGGGATTTTGTGTCTTACGGACAAGTACGGCGTTTTTCTCAATATCTCAATAATTTATATACTCAATGTATAGTTCAAAATACAAGGTTTCTTTTAATGTGAAAATAAAAAACGCCCTGAGATGGATTCCTTGGTTCAAAGGCCTTCATCTGGACGATCTTATCAGCCAGGGTTCCAAGACGATCGCATGGAATGTCCAGTTCCATCAACTCAACCCCCCCCCCCCTTCTCCCAGGGGCTGGGTATGGACTTTGTCCAGGAGGTTTCAGAGAACCGGGACCTGGTCATTATCTTTGCAAAAAAAATCGTTGCTATTCATCATTTGTTATAGACAGGTATCCATTTACACCTGAGTTAGTACACATGTACCGGCTTGTACCGAGTAAGTCCAACCGGAAGCTCTTTGTGGACTTGTATATTCTCTAAGTTATATATTCACTATTAAATCGTTCTCTCTCATGTTTCACCAGCTGCTTCTGGGTTGAATGATTCTCCAATATTATTCTGGTTTCCCATCTAAAACACAACAGATATATATATATATATATATATATATATATATATATATATATATATATATATATATATATATATATATATATACACACACAGTGCAACCTCTGGATAACGACACCCCTGAATAACGACAACCCCTAGATAGCGACATTGACCTCTGGTCCCGATTTTTTTGCTATATGTTCTTAGTAATAAAAACCCCCAAATAGCGACATACATTTTAGTAAAACCCCTGTTTAGCGTCATACGTATAACAATAATAGGCAGTTGGAACCGATGCTTGATAACCGACCATCTTCATCTCGTAGTCTTAACTTATAAAAAACGCCCCCCCCCCCCTCCCAATGAGATCGCTTTGTTACCGACCAATCAGAACACATGTTTACTACACTGCATGGAACCAGCGCCTGTTCATATGGAGCCACAGCAAAAGAAGTTTATTAGTGGATGGAACTCTCAAGGGTCCATTAACTTTCCATGTCAGCTACCTGTCTGAGGTCAGTGGAGGGTAACTGACATCAGGCAATGCCGTGCCCAATTATGGATATTGTCTTCATGGATGTTGGAATAGCGGAGAAAACAATAACAGCCTCTTCACTTTATTCTTTTCATTTGAAAAATGAGTTGTTTGTCTAAAAACAGTAGTCCGAATTTTATCTTATTGTTGCTAATACTAGGTTTTTTTGTTTGTTTTTGGTTTTTTTAAATATTCCAAGGTGTAGATCTACTAATGTTTAAGTGCTTGTGAATTTTGATGCACGTAAATAAACATTTTGGATTCAAAATCATCAACAGTAGGTGCATGGATGTGACTTTAAATTTAAAAACCCAAATAAATGGTGTTCTGTGTTCTGTGTGTATTATCAAGTTTGGGACTTGATTTTTTTATTTATTCTTTATTTCGTAAAAGGTTTCGGGGCCGTTTACGATCAAAACAAAGACAAGAAATTGGGAAAATGAAAGTAACTGTTTTATCTTTTAAACAAAAATTAAATAAGTTTTTTAAACTATTTCCTAAACTTTTACCCAACACCCCCCTTTTCCCCACTTAAAACCCAATAACATAAAAACCCCCCAATTAAAAATGTAATTACTGCCCGCATATAATATTAATAATAAAAGAAAATTTCTAAAATATTAAATAGATAGAAATAATAAAACCACATAAAAATTTAAAAATTTAATAAAATAAAAAAAATAATAACATTAAAATAAATTAAACATTATTTATTTAAATTTTAAACACACACACAACAAAAAAACACACTACACTAAAACACACACAACACTAAATACAACTAAAAACACCACACACAAAAAACACTAACAAAACACACACAAAAAACACCCCACACACAACACACAACACTCTACACACAACACTATACACACTAAAATACACAAATACACAACAACTACACAAAAAACCACACCACTACACTACACTACTACAAAAAACCCCTACAACTACCACTACACAACACTACACACCACACACACACACACACAAAATACTATAAATACCCACACCCACACAAAACTACAAACTACCACTACAAACCCCTACTACACTACACACAAAATACACCCACACATACCACTACTACTCCATAAAACCCTACTAACTACTCTAACTCTACAATACTACATATATACTTTCCCCACTACACCATACTAACTAATACCACTTTACTCCACTCCCACAACTATATACTATATATATTTTTTTTTTTTTTTCCCATATAACTCTACTACACACTACCTACACCCAACCTAACTACCACTATAATACTACCTACTACTACACTACTTAACTATATACTACACTAACTACAAAACCATATACTACTATACTTAAATACTACACACACACACTACAATACTACTAAAACTACTACCACTTACCACTACTACCACTACTAAACTACACTATACTTTTACTCCCACACTACTACTATACTATTAAAACACCACTACCTACTAATACTACTACTACTATATACTACTCTACTACTATATACTATCTATACCCACTAACCCAAAA